>NC_089240.1:21084124-21104124 GCF_963924675.1 Phocoena phocoena
TATGTGTGCACGTTCTCCATGCTGTCCTGCATTGTTCCCTTCTTTACCTCACCGCTTAGATGCAGTGCAGTGCAGGACATATTTGTTGGCAATCATGAGGGCTTTGGAGAGGAACCGAATGGTGGAAACTGAGATTTCCAAAGCCTCCTACATTTTAGGACAGCACTCTAATTACAGAGCAGGATTTCTGAGTCTAAAATCTTTCTTGTGGGCTTGATAATTTTTGTGTTTTCCTCCTTTAGACATAACCTTGATGATAACCTTGATACGGGATATGTTTCCCTTGGAATGCCAAACAGAGATCATTTTATGCTTTTGAGTCATAGTTATAAATAATGTTGCTTATTATATACTCCAAACTCATTCAACAAAAATTTATGGAGCACGTACTCCGGGCCAACATTGTTGCAGCCACTAAGGATATGGCAGGGAGCTAAACTAAGTCCCTGTCCTCATGGAACTGACCTTCCAGTATGGGAAGACAGAACACCCAGTAGTTCTGTGGCAGGGTAAGTGGTGACAGGTACTGTGGAGAAAAATTCAGCTGTGTTAGCAGGAAAGGGCTGAGGCAGTTGGGGGTTCCTAATCTCTATAGGGTGGTTAGGGAAGTTCTCAGTGTTGAGAAAAGGCTATAGGATGTGAGGCAGTGAACCTTGCAGGTATGTGGAGGAAAAGCATACCAGGCACAAGGGACAGCAAGTATAAAGGGTCTGAGATTGGAGGGTGCTGGGCATGGCTAAGGAATTGCAAGGAGCCAGTTTGGCAAGAGATGAGCAAACAGTGGGGAGAGTGGTAACAGGGAAGGTGGCGGGGGGCGGGAGACCGACTCTGAGGAGCCATACAGACCATTGTGAGGACTTTGACTTCGATTCTGGGGGAGATGGGGAGCTATTGAGGAGTTCTGAGCAGAGGAGTGCTGTGATCTGACTTGAAGTGAACTACTTTGACTGCTGTGATCCAGGCAAAAGATGCTGGCAGCTTGACCAACAGGATAGCAGGGCAGCTTGTGAGAAGTGGTTAGATTCTAGATGCGTTTTTAAGCCAGAACTGGTAGGATTTGTTAGTCAGATCTTTGTTTCCCCATGTTATTATATAGAGTGAAAGGCAGAGGGTTTCCTTCCTATAGTCCATTGGTTCTGAATTGAATTCTAATGCATTTGATTACTCACCTAAAAATAAATAATTTTCAAGGTAAATCAAAGCATAGATTCTTTACCCAAATCACTGGTTCTTCCTAAACACAGACTTAATGGCTGACTCTTTTGCCATACAAAAAACACAAAAGGGGGCTTCCCTGGTGGCGCAGTGGTTGGGAGTCCGCCTGCCAATGCAGGGGACGCGGGTTCGTGCCCTGGTCTGGGAAGATCCCACATGCCGCGGAGCGGCTGGGCCCGTGAGCCATGGCCGCTGAGCCTGCGCGTTCGGAGCCTGTGCTCCGCAACGGGAGAGGCCGCAACAGTGAGAGGCCCGCGTACCGGAAAAGAAAAAAACAACAAAAATCACACAAAAGATCTTCTGGACACACACACACACACACACACACACACACACACACACACACACACACAGAGAGAGCATAGCGCTGTCCTTGCTCTTAACAGGCTTTTGAGGGGAAAATGACTTGTGTTCCACATTAAGCTCACAGTCTAGCTGATGAAACAAAATTATTGGACCAGAGACACACCACACACACACAGACACACACTCCTACCCCTATGGAGAGATCCCTGAAAGTCATGAGAATCACAGCTGGAACAAGCCATTGTCTCAGGTGGGTATGTGTTCATCCGTATGCAGGTGTGCTGAAGGGGTGGCAGGAAGTAATTAACAACTGCTATGCTAATTTTAGTCTAAACATGTACATAAGTGGTTAGAGAAGGCAAAGCTGAGATGATTGTATAGAAAAGGTGAGATGTAAGCTAGGACTGGAAGGATCGGTAGGATATGAATAGCTGGGATGAGGAGGCAGAAGACATTCTTGTGGGGTCTCTTCTGCACCTTCTCCTACTCTTTCCCTAGAGAGTCTTATTTAGGTGATGCTCTGTTAGGGAAACCAGGTTTAGGAAGCTGTGTCGCTTCTACTCTGAAGCAGTAGATTGAAGTTAAATCTTTAGAGCAGACTTATCTTTGGTTTGGTTAGCGGCCAGACCCCAGTTTAGTGGTGTAAGGCTATGCTCTTCTTTTTTTCTTTTCTTTTTTTTTTTTTTTGCGGTACGCAGGCCTCTCACTGTTGTGGCCTCTCTCCCGTTGCGGAGCACAGGCTCAGCGGCCATGGCTCACGGGCCCAGCCGCTCCGCGGCATGTGGAATCCTCCCAGACCGGGGCACGAACCCGTGTCCCCTGCATCGGCAGGTGGACTCTCAACCACTGCGCCACCAGGGAAGCTGTCTGCTCTTCTTTTTGGATCATTATAGATCAAAGAAAATCTTCTTGGGCAAATCTTGAAATTAAGAAAATATTGGGATTGTGCTCCATATCCTGTTCTTTGTTTTTATTCTTACACCTTGTCCTCCCACCAGTCTTCCTTCCCCTCCTCTCCATTTGCACTCAGCTCTCCTATAACGCCATACATGTGTTTCAAAAAATCATCAAGTTATGTAAAATCACACAATAACAACTAAATGGTTTATGGGAAAAACACGGGTTAGGAGCGCAGCACACAAAAACTTCATCCGTGACACAAACAAGAATATAGGAACCTAATGAAAACAGTGGTGTAATATTATATATCTTAAATAGCTAAGAAATATATAAATACTACAACAAATACAGCATTTTACCGTGAAAAAGACCTGAAGTTTGCTTGTGAAAGTGAACATCAGAAGGGTTGCAGCTTGTGAGCCATGGTGAAGTGCTGGAAGGAAGGTTGTATGAAATTGGAAGGAAAATTATAACAAACACCAGATGTGGATGTGTAGCTCATAACACACTCAGTGAACTGAGGTAGCTGGGCAGGGGTTGAGGTGTATATGTACATGTGTGTTACATATATTCCTCTGTGGCTTGGTTCATCTGGGTGGTTTTCTGCATTCACCTGGTGTTTCTTATAGACAAAATCCTGCATAATGTGAATTATGTGAACATAATTCACATTATGTTCACATTGTTCCCTGGTATGTCAATGGCATTGGAATAAATTCTCATTTTCAAAATAAGCATTGTAGTGGAACTAACTGTACCTTGTTTTATCTTTACGATTAACTAGTACCTTACTTTCCCCCTACTTTATTGTTCTCTCCTCGTCCTCATAATGTGCAAAATTTTTCTTATTTTTACAAAGACTGATTGGGACATCTGTGAACCAGATAATTATTGAATATTGTCTCTCTCCAGGCTGCTTGTCTGGGGTGTGGCAAGTAAAAGGGTTTTGAAGCCATGGGTTCTGCCCTTACATAGCTTCAATATTAGGAACCAAGCACAGACATTTGAAGCAAAGCAAAAGTTCTTAAAAAGTAACAATAGGGACTTCACTGGTGATCCAGTGGTTAAGACTCCCTGCTTCCACTGCAGGGGGTGCAGGTTCAATCCCTGGCCAGGGAAACTAAGATCCCACATGCTGTGAGGTGCAGCCACAAAAAGAAAAAGAAAAGAAAAAGTAAATATTTTAGAATTAATACATCAGTGCTGAAGAGGGTAGAGTTAGTAAAGTAAGGCTTCTTACAAGATAAGAATTTTGATCCAACTCTTAAGCAAAGTTACGAACATGGATTAGAGAAGTAAGGAACTGCTAACACCCAGAGAGAATGTGGAAATCCCCCAGGTTTTTTCTTTTTCTTTTTTTTTCGTTCTCATGCTCCAGCCCCCAAGTGATCTTATGGTGGCAACAGAAGCTGCAGTGGGAGTCACCAAGAGCCAAAACACTCAGTTACTCCCCCTCCCCCGCCTTAAGGAAGGAAGGCAGGCGGTTAAAGCTTTCTGGCTAGCTGCTGGGAACTAGAACGTACCATAGAGATCGTAGACAGACAACCTCAGGGAAAGTGACCCCATATAGTTGTTTGTGGGCTTTGGAGCTCATCCCCCAATCTGAAAGGAAAGGATCTGAGCCTAATCAGCATACCAAAAACTTTGAGAACTGAAATAAAAGACCACGACCCAAAACCCGGATTGACTTCTGGGTGGTGTACACATGGGACAGATATAAAAAATGCTGCAACAGTTTTGAAAGCTGAACTGAGATCAGGGCCACAGTCCACAGAAAGTGGGTTGGAACTCACAACCCAAACCTAATGAAGTCACTTGCTTGCTAAAGCAAAAACATCAACATTGTCCATAGGATTTAAGTAAGACCCATAGACTCATACTATTCAAAATGTCCAGGATACAATGCAAAATTACCTGGTATAAGAAGAACCAGGAAAAGCCCAACTTGAACGGGAAGAAAAAAAACCCGAAAGTCAACATTGAAATGACATTGATGTTACAGTTATATGACAAAAGAAATAGGAAACGTAAAGAAGAGCCAAATAAATATATTAGAACCGAAAAATATGATAACCAAAGTTTAAAAACTCACTGAGTGGGCTCAGTAGCAGAACGGAGATGACACAGGACAGAGCCAGTGAACTTGAAGATAGATCAGTAGAAATTATCCAATATGAAGGAGAGAGAGAAAGGGACAGAGGGGTTGAGCAGAACAGAGCCTCAGGGACCTGTGGGACAATAATAGAAAGTCTAACATTCATATCATTGGAGTCCAAAAAAAAGAGGAGGAGCACCAGGCTGAAAAAAATATTCGAAGAAATAATGTGAAAATTTCCCAGGTTTGGCAAAAGACAAACTTAGAGATTCAGAAAGCTCAGTGAATCCCAAACAGGATAAACCCAAAGAAATTCACTCCTGAACACATCATAATCAAACTGTTGGGGGGAGAGAAAAAAAAAGGTCAAAAATCTTAAAAACAGCCAGAGAAAAATGATGTGTTATAAGGGAAGATTATTCAAATGATGACTGTTTCTTATCAGAAACCATGGAGGCCAGAGGAAGTGGAACAGTGTTTTTAAAGTGCTAAAAGAAAAGAATTATCAACTCGGATTTTTTAATCTAGCCAAAAAAAATCTTTAGGAGCAAAGGTAAAGAAAGACATTTTCAGATGAGGGAAAACTAACAGAATTCATTCCCAGCAGACGTGCTCTGAAAGAATTGCTAAAGGAAGTTATTCAGACAAAAGGGAAATGATACTGGAAGGAAACTTGGAACATCAAGAATGAAGGAAGAGAAAAAGTAATGGTATATATAATAGACTGTTTTTTTCTTCTTGAGTTATTTGAAATATATTTGATAGGTGAAAGCAAAAATCGCAGCATTGTCTGCTAAGGATTTCAGCGTATGTAGGTCTAATATGTGAGAAAACTACAACATGGAGGAGGGAAAAGGGACCTATGTGGGTTTTTATGTTCCACATAAAGTGGTAAAATTTTGATTCTAAATTAAGTATATACGTTGTCATCTTTAATGATGAACTTTAACAAAGAGATGTTGTCAAAACCACAGTTAATTTAATTAAATAATAAAAAAATGTTTGAATAACCCAAAAGAGGGCAGGAAATGGGAAAGAGGGAGGAAAAACAGAGAGAACAAACAGAAAACAAATAATAAGATGGTAGACCCAAATCCAAACATATCAATAACTACATTAAATGCAAATAGTCTAAAAGTGTATACATCAATTAACAGAAATTATTAGACTGTATCTTTTAAATGATGCAACTATAAAATGTCTTCAAGAAACTCACTTCAAATATAATGATATAGGTCTGTTAAAAGTAGAAAATGGCAAAAGGTATACCATGTAAACACTAATCAAAACAAAGTTAGAGTTGCTATATTAATAGCAGAAAATTAGACTTCAGAGCAAAGAAAATTGCTAGGGATAAAGAAGGATTTTACATAATGAAAAAAGAGCTAATTCACTAAGAAGAGATAACAACCCAAAATCTGTGTGCACCTAACAACAGTGCTTCAAAATACCTGAAGCAAAAACTGGCAGAACTGAAAGGAGAAATACAGTTCATAATTATACTTGGCAATTTTTATCACTCCGCTCTCAGTAACCGATAGAAATATTGGATAAAAATTCAGCAAGTAAAAAAAAAAAAAAAAAAAAAAATTCAGCAAGTAAAAATTTATCCCTCTTTTGATAATTATTTTAACTGGTATCTCTGCTTTCTGAAATACTTGAGAGGTTTCGCAATCCAGAAGAAGTTTGGAATTTCTTTCTCCCTTTATGTATCTTTTGACTCTGTTGGATTCCTAATTCAAACAGAGACTTTGAGAGTCTTTGTTTCAGTTCAGGTATGCCCTATAGACTCTTTAAATATCATTTTAAATTATATTAATTATTTAACCATCTTCTATAGGCTTTTCATTGTTTCTAATATTCTACTGTTACAAATCTTGATCACACCTAAAAAGTAACATAAAAATTAAAGATAATATAAAGTAAAAATAACACTAAAAATAATAAATCCTTAATATCATCCAAAAAATCAGTAAGGATATAGAAGAACTGTCAACCAATGGGATCTAATTGATATGTATAGTATGTCCCACCCAACAATAACATGATCCACATTCTTTTCAAGTGCACATGGAACATTCAACAAGATAGACTATATTCTGGGTCATAAAAAGAACTTTAATGAACTTAAAAGAATTGAAATCATACCAAGTATATGCTCTAACCATAATGGAATTAAGCTAGAAGTCAGTAAGAGAAATATAACAGGAAAATCTGCAAGTTCTTGGAAATTAAACAACACACTTCTAGGGCTTCCCTGGTGGCGCAGTGGTTGAGAGTCCGCCTGCCGATGCAGGGGACGCAGGCTCGTGCCCCGGTCTGGGAAGATCCCACATGCCGCAGAGCGGCTTGGCCCATGAGCCATGGCCGCTGAGCCCGCGCATCCAGAGCCTGTGCTCCGCAACGGGAGAGGCCACAGCAGTGAGAGGCCCGCATACCGCAAAAAAAAAACAAAAAACAAACACACTTCTAAATAACCCATGGGTCAAAAAGGAGGTCTTAAGGAAAATTAGAAAATATTTTGAACTGAGTGAAAATGAAAATACAACATATCAAACAGTGATTGAGACAATATATACTGTGATGCCTACTATAATACAAAGTAGGCCAATTACCGATGTTTGAATGCTTATACCATTATTTATGCATCATGGACACATACAAAATCTGTAAAATACTCAAGTAGCAAGTGCCAAGGGATTGTATATTGACCCAGTTGGTAATATAAGTCAGTTAATTTGACAGTTAACTATTAAATAATCATGCTGTCAGAATCAGGTGTGGATCAAAGGGAGAAAGTAAAAAAATGAACACAGTGGGATGATGCACCTAAAGCAGTGCTTGGAGGGAAATTGATAGCATTAAATGTTTGTATTACAAAAAAAAGAAAGGTCTCAAATCAATAATCTGAGTTTCCACTTTAAGAAAATGTTTTGAAAAGCAGAGCACAATAAACCCAAAGCAAACAGAAGGAAGGAAATAGTGAAAATAAATCAATTAAATTGAAATTATAGAAAAAATCAGTGAAACCAAAATCTGAATATTTGAAAAGATCGATAAAATTGATAAACCTCTAGCAAGGCCGACAGAGATAAAAAGAGAAAAGGTACAAATTAGTAATATCCAGAATGCTAGACCTCCACAGACTTTAAAAGCATAATAAGGGAGTACTAAACATATTTGACAATTTAAGGATAGCAGACCAATTCCTCAAAAATCAAAAACTATAAAAATTCATCCAAGATGAAATAGATAACTTCAATAGTCCTGTATCTGTTCAAGGAAGTAAATTCATAATTGAAAAAAAAATAAAGTTGGAGGAATTAATAATCAATTGTAAGACTTAAAATAAAGCTATAGTAATGAGCAGTGTGTAATTGGCAAAAGGATAGAAACCTAGACCCATGGAGGAGAATAGAAATAATAGACTCAAACAAGTGTGGCTATTTGATTTTTGACGATGATGCAAAAGCAATTTAATGAAGAATGAATAGCCCTTTCAACATGTAATGTTGGAAAAATTGGGCATCCATATGCAGAAAAAATAAACTTTGAGCTAAAGCTCTTACCTTATACAGAAATTAAAAATATATATCATAGGTCTAAATGTATCAATAAAACTATAAAACTTTAAGAAGTAATACATAAGAGAAACTCTTCATGACCTAGGGTTAGGTGAAGAGTTCTTAGACATGAGATCAAAATCATGATTCATTAAAAAAAGGAAAAATCTTGGCACGATTAAAAACCTTTGCTTTGGAAAAGACACTGTTAAGGGAAAGAAATAACAAACCACAAACTAGGAGGAAATGTTTACAAGTCATCTATCCAACAAAGGACCTGTATCCAGTATATATAAAGAACTCTCGAAAACACTCAGTAAAAAAAAAAAGAAAAGGCAACCAATCCAATTTAAAAATAAACAAAAGACTTGAACAGATTCTTTACCAAAGAGGGCATAAAGATGACAAATAAGAATGTGAAAAGTTGTTTCATTATTAGCATCAGGGAAATGCAAATTGAAACCCTGACAAGATACCATTCCACACTTATTGCAATGGTTAAAATACAGAATACTGACAATACCAAGTGCTTGTGAGGATGTGGAGCAACAGGAACCTTCGTACTTATTTTGCTGGTGGGAATGTAAAATGGTGCCTCCAGTCTGGCATACAGTTTGACAATTTCTCATAAAGATCAGTATACACTTTCCATATGACCTAGCAATCGTCTTGGTTATTTACCCTAGAGAAATGAGAATTTATACCCATATAAAAATGTACAGAAATGTTTCTAAGTAACTGAATTCATAATAGCCCAAAACTGGAAACAATTCAAACACACTTCAATGGGTGAATGAATAAACTGTGGTGCTTTCATACCATGGAGTATTACTCAGCAACAAAAAGGAACAGACTACTGATACACCCAACAACTTGGATGGCTCTCAGAGGCATTATGCTGAGTGAAAAGAGCCAGACTCAAAAGACTACGCACTGTTTAATTCCATTTATATGGCATTCTTGAAATTTCAGAACTATAATGATCAGTGGTTGTCATGGATTAGAGAATGGTCTGAATACAAAGGGGCAGCAAAGGGGAGTTTAGGGGGTGATGGAACTGTTGTGTATCCTGATTGTCATGTGTGTTACATGTGCTAAAAGTCATAGAACTGTACCCCTCTCCCAAATCAATCTTACAGTGAAATTTTTTAAAGTAATAATTAAAGAAAATCAGGGGACTTCCCTGGTGGCGCAGTGGTTAAGAATCCGCCTGCCAGTGCAGGGGATAGGGGTTCGAGCCTAGTCTGGGAAGATCCCACATGCTGCGGACCAGCTAAGCCCATGTGCCACAACTACTGAGCCTGCACTCTAGAGCCTGCGAGCCATAACTACTGTGCCCATGTGCCACAACTACTGAAGCCCATACGCCTAGAGCCCGTGCTCTGCAACAAGAGAAGCCACCGCAATGAGAAGCCTGCGCACCACAAGGAAGAGGAGTAGTCCCTGCTCACCACAACTAGAGAAAGCCCGTGTGCCGCAGTGGAGGCCCAAAGCTGCCCCCCAAAAAATTTTTTTTTTAAATTAAAGAAAATCACATTTCTGTGTCCTGGTGATAAAAAGATATAACTCTGCTTCAAGGATAAATCTTTTCAAATACAAGGGTATATGTGGAGACATAGAGCAAAAAGACCGCCTTTTACACAAAAATTAGATGAATTAAATGTCCGGCATTGAGGTTACATGAGGTGAGTCCCAAAGCTGCCACCTTGAAAACACAGCCCGCCTAAATAGATGTGTGATTGGGAGCCCCTGCTAAGCTTTTTGTCAAGAAATCTGCTCAAGGAGAAAATATTCAACTCTGACAAAAATCTCTTTTAAGGGACAAAACATTAATATTCTCATTGCTAAAGTAAAAACAAAGGGAGGTCTTTACTAAGCCCAGGTTTTAAGAAATAGATGGGATAGATTTGGGCATCAGAGTGTCAGGCCACTCATGCAGGTTCTAACCATTTAAATAAGAAAGTAAAGCCTTGAAAACATGACAGAGTTTTGAATGGGAAATTCAGGATTTTAGAGCAGGGTGTTTTTTTGTTTTTAAAAACAATGGTAGAGTTCAGGAGGCTCTGCATTCTTTTATGCAGTATAGACATGTATTTGCTTATAGTTACCATTCTTCTGTCTTATTTATTGAGGGGGGAACACAGCGTCATGGAGAACAAGAGAATCTCAGTCCTGAGATTTTTTTGTTTTTATCTTGCCATAGCCAGCATTCTGGAACCCCTTTCACACATTCCCCTTCCTGTCAGTTAAAGGTGATCATTTAAAAACAAACAGACCACAAAAAGAAGAGCACAAATCTAAATTTTGTAATGATAATTGAAAATGTAAATTAGTTCCAATCATGTTCCTTTTGTTCTCCTGGTTTGAAATTACTGGTTAAGGTTATTTTACATTCACAACTGTTAAACAGTGTGTCTGAGTGAGGTGAAATAGATTAGGGTGGAGTAATATTGGTGGGTGGGACCTCCCACAGGCCTGTGTATGACTGAATGCTCAAGCTGCCTCCAGGCTTCTGCCCACTTACGCCAGCTCTAAAGGGGAACAATATTCCAATAAAGATGTTTTCTTTCCTTTTATTTTATAATGGTTGTGATTTACACCGTTCCATATTAGGCTTAGCAAATTAACATCCTCATCTTCGGCTGATTGATGTACCAATTTGCCCTTTTCATTTCTTCACAAAACTAATGGGCCTAATTTGGAGAACATAGGGCTCTAGCTCCTACATTCTGCATACACCTCGTGGGATTTTATTAGAATTAAGAGTTTGAAGTTGTGTTCTATGGGTGAGGCCCCTGACCTTATCCAAAGATACCCCTGGAATATTTTCACTATTTCCTGTTTTATTTATGAGGTTCCTCTATTAAAGTTCATCTATAACAATAGGTTCTATCACTGAGAAAATGTTTGAAAACCACTCACCTGGAAAAAATGAAATTCACAAATAACGAGAACTTGAATTTTTAACCAGTCATCTCCACTTGTCCCTCTGAGCCTTTATTTAGATTATTGCTAAAAAAAAACCTTTGCGTTATTTCATGCTTTACTTACTCAATATTGGAACAGTGTTTATTGAATACCTGCTGTATGCCAGTACCATATTTCAGGAAGGTGTGTTACTTTTTCTCACTTTGCTGGTTGAAAAACGGTTGAGAAGTGAAGTGGCCCAAGGCAGGAAAGAGGAAGAACAAGGAAGCAGACAAACTGCTTCCAAATAATTGAGCACCACAGTGTGTATATCCAAGGTGGCGGTGACTCAAGTGAGATAGGTGAGCGCTGACAAACGATTTGAGAGAAACAGACCTGCTGGAGCTCAAATTGAGACACTTCGGTTACAGTCATTGAGGATTACAGAACAAGTGGAGCCAGGATGAATGCAGAAGAAAGGAGACACTTTTTCATGTCAATGCAACCTGCCAAGGAATCCAGTAAGATGCAGGCATAACGTAGGCTTAGGAACTAAGGAATGGTTCATTATTGATCCTTGAACTTTCTGTGCAAATGCCAGATAGGATATGATAGAGCATGGGAGGTAAGACCGAAAAACAGTGGAATAGGACCTAAATCTGTTGCGGCTGGGATGAAGCCTATCCCAGGTACCTGAGGACAGTTTTTAAAAGGGGAGAGAGAGCATTAGTGGGATATATTATCAAAGGGCATCCCATGCTTTGAGACCTAGATGTGTAGAGCCTGGGCAGGACTTTTGTTTCTGTTTTTCTGATTTTTCCACATATAATTTCCTAGGTCTCAAATCTTTGTTAAAAAAAAGTTACAGGGGGTTTCCCTGGTGGCGCAGTGGTTGAGAGTCCGCCTGCCGATGCAGGGGACGTGGGTTCGTGCCCCGGTCTGGGAAGATTCCATGTGCCGCGGAGTGGCTGGGCCCGTGAGCCGTGGTCGCTGAGCCTGCGCGTCTGGTGTCTGTGTTCCGCAACGGGAGAGGCCACAACAGTGAGAGGCCCGCATACCGCAAAAAAAAAAAAAAAAAAAAAAAAAGTTACAGGAAATTACTGTTTCCTTCCTTTTTAGGTGAAAGTAGTCGGTAGAGAACACGTTTATGCCTGTTTATTTTATTCCAAGGAAAGTCCATTAGCCAGTTTGTGTTTTGCTTGTTTTAACACCTCTGTATAGAATGGTTTGGTTTCCTATTGTAAGTAGAAGGTGGCCTAGGTAAGCTTTCAGTAGGAAAGACCGGGTCTTGGATACAAGCAAGGCTAGTTTCTAATTAAACAAGTGTCTAATACTGTAATTTCTAATGCACTATAGAAAGAAAGGGCAAAGAGCTGCCAAACTAGTTTTTCTTGGCTCTGTTTTTGCAGTGCTAATATAATTCTGGCAAGTTAGAAGAATGCAGATGAGGAATTAGTAAATTACACGTGCATGTACGTTAACGCCCTTCCTTTTGTTACCTTTTTTCGTTCTGAAAATTAATTTACTGACATTGGAAAAGTATAACTACAGTGATTTATTACTGAATAACTTCTCGTACAAAACATCATGGAGGAAAATCATAAGACATCCATCTACCATGAGTCTTTTGGATGTGTAATGAGTTTCAGTAACTAAATTATGTTAATAGCTACCTGAAATTTCCTGTAGGACATCTAAACCATTGGACTCCAATAAATTATCAGTAAGAGAATTTAATTCTTATCTTGTATGTTGATGGTGGCTGCTTAGGATGGGGAGCCTGTGGCCTTAAAGCCTAGTGGCCATGTTAGGTATAAGTTATATGGATTTATTTCATTGACTGAGCTGACTAGAACAGTATGACAGCCTAATGTAGTCTGACCAGTAGAACTGAATAGTTTCAAGAACTGAGTCTTAACTAATGAACTAGGAGAACAAGGGAGGCGTAAATGTTAAATCTGTTTATAACACCAGTTATAAGACACACCACTGATTTAGTAACAGCCTTTCAGGGGAGAAGAAAATTGTTAGCAAAGACAGCAGTTATAAGACAAATCTTTGTTTCAGAAGCATTCAAATGTGATGATAGGTGTCTTAGAATCAAGGCAAGAGTATTACCGAGTATAACGCTCAAAGGATAGCTAAGGTGAACTGAGTGCTTACCATGTGCCAGACAGTACACTTGTGCCAGACACTTTATGTGCATTATCCAATTTAATCCTCACAAAACTTGCATGGGTGTTTTACAGATGAGGAAACTGAGGCTTGGAGAGGTTGACTCATCCTAGGACTCTGCCTACGATAAATGTCAGAGCCAGGATTTGAAGGAGAGCCTGTCTGACTGCAGAAGCCACAGTTACTCACTGTTTGGTGTATTTACCCTTTATCATTAATATAAGACCTTATGCCAAAAAGAAAGATTGAAAGGAGTCAGCCAAGACCTCTCCAAAATCTGCCTCTTCACTTTCTGTTAAAGTAGTAACTGACCTCCCCTAACAACAAACAAAACAAAAAACACCCCAGCATTTCTTGAATATTCCTCAGCATCGTTGTATATGTGGGCGTGTGGTATTCCATGACGCTGTCGATCATTTTTAAACTACATTCATAGCTACAATTTCTGTCTTCTAATAGCTTATAAGGTGTATAATCTCATTATAGGCTGACATACAGAGACAGTAGAACAAAACAAAGAGTATCGGGATACATTAAGGGGTTTTTGTAGCCACATTTGACCAAAAAACGTTGTAAAGCAGACATATGCTACCTATTGTTTCGGGCGCTGTTGTACGCATTTTCTCTATTTAAACTCTTAATCTGCACCATAATCCTATGAGGCACTGTTGTCATCCTTGTTTTACAGATGAGGAAATGGAGATTGTGGTTAGATGCCTTGCCCAAGGTCATGTATCTAGTAAGTGGTAGAGCCAGGATTTGAATTCAGACTGGTTCTAGAGTCTGTGCTCTTAACAACCACACTGTACTTGCCTCATTTCATATTTTCACATTTAACAGTTTAAAATACCTTGGCTTTACTTAGCACCTTTCTTCTAAAGAGCTTATGTTGTTGGTGTCTTCATCCTCCCTATGCCAGAATCTTGGGAGCCCTGAGATATTTATGATAGGATCTCTATCCTCAAGGAGGTTACAGTACCTTAAACAGAACTGCTATATTAGCTATGGAGAGATTAAAAGTGAGGAAATATTTTGTCCTCTTTCAGCCTATTGGAGAGGTAGAAATCAAGTCAAGTCTTTGTTTATAGTGATTGGTACTGAAATCTTACCACTCCATCCTTTTTTTTTTTAATTTGCTTACATAATCAAAGACTTTTACTCAGAATTATAAGAGTGTATCGTCTGGCCTTGGCTCTTGAATGAAGTTCACCAAAATTAAAAAAGAAAAAAAAAGGTCACGTTCTTGCAGGTGCCTCTTTGGTTTATTTCAGGAAGCTTCCCAAACGCAAGTATTCATAGCTAATAAAAAGTTACAAGACTCACTACTTACCACTCGTATGTCAGGTACTATACTAAGTGTTTCACACATATTATCTCATTTAACCCTCATAGCAGTGCGTTGAGGTGGAGTTTCTCCCCCCACCTATTTATAAATGGGAGGAGAAGTTACTTGATCTCTCTGAGCCTTAGTTTTTCCACTTGTAAGACAGAGGAAAGGAAAGACTCTTTATGTTCTAATAGGAATTTCTGTGTCCAGATGAAATTTTTCTCAAGTGTATGCACAGAGATCTGTGTGGAACATAAACTTTACTTTTAAGAAAAGTAGGTTTTGACATCTTTCCGATCAGAGACGCAGTTTCTGAAAGGTGTTTCTCAGAATGAAGGTGAGCAAAAATTAGAAAATTAAATTGTTAGAAACAGACATTGTGTGTCCCCAGTGCAACCACGATACACATTGGAAAGCTTTTTATTAGGCTTGGCCAGTTTCTCCTTGCAGCCTCCACCTCTAGCCCCCAGGCCAATGCCCTTCACTTTGGCCCTGTGCTCCAGCCACTTCGACTCATGGTGGGCTGTGCCCTAGTCGTGGCATTGCCATAGCCTAACTGCGTGAGCAGGGTACCAGGTGCCTATAATAGACTGCTTCTCTGGTGCACTAAGCAAGTATTTCAGGTTGAAAACTATCCACAAAAGAACCGATTAACACGCAGAATGACATTGTTGGAAGTGCATGAATGAAAAGTGGCATATTACAAAGATCAAGGGGCTTGGACACTGAAAACCTGGGATCAAGTCTTGGCTCTGCCCCTTACTAGCTGCATGACCTAGGGCAAGTCCCATAACCTCTTTGAGTCTCAGCTTCCTTATCTGTAAAATGAGGATAATCAGAATAGCTAGTTCATTTATTGAAGATCAAATGGGAAAAAGCATAATGCAGGGGAGATGGAGCTGAAAACTAGAAAGTGTCAAATGGATATTAATACATCATGCTAAACTTCATCAAGCCTCTCCTTTAGCGTAGTGTGATTTAACACATCGATAGCATTCAGGAAATCTCTGTCCACTTTAAATAGCATGCATGTATGTACTTTAAAATTGTACCTCAATTAATCCTACACCAGCATTCAGGCCAAGATATAAGATGCCATTTGGCAATAAAAAACCTTGATTCTAACCACGAACCATCATTCTAATTTTGACTCCATCAGTTTTTCTAGGAGGTTTTCAAACTGGCCATTACTGCCCCCTTCATTGACCAGATCTGGGATCATGAACAGGCGACTTCACCTTGATGAGCTCTGTCAAACAGGGAAGATAATTCTAGTTTCCCTCCTACGTGACAGACCTGTTGTGAAGATCAAATTCTTTGAAAAGCCTAACATACAAGTGCAAGGGACATGAATTTAAAATTGAATATGATCATCTGAGGCCTCTCAGTGTAGCATAGAAATTAAAACATGCAAATAATTCTGTTAGGAAATGGAAGGTAAACATGCCATTAAAAAGTTAGGGAGAGGGCTTCCCTGGTGGTGCAGTGGTTAAGAATCCGCCTGCCAACGCAGGGTACACGGGTTTGAGCCCTGGTCCAGGAACATCCCACATGCTGCGGAGCAAGTAAGCCCGTGGGCCACGACTGAGCCTGAGCTCTAGAGCCCACGAGCCACAGCTACTGAGCCCGCGTGCCTAGAGCCCGTGCTCCGCAACAAGAGAAGCCACCGCAGTGAGAAGCCCGCGCACCGCAACGAAGAGTAGTAGCCCCCGCTCGCCGCAACTAGAGAAAGCATGAGCACAGCAATGAAGACCCAACGCAGCCAAAAATTAAAAATTTTTTTTAAAAATTTATAAAAAGTTAGGGAGAGTGGCTGCCATGAGAAGGGAGTAGATAAATGGAAATATCCACATTTGACTGCAATGCAGTGTTGGAAGAGACACACCCACACCGGGCTATATGCTCCTGCAATCTTATCCTGTTTCTCTCATTCTCTGGTATAGCTTTAGCGGCTAGAACAGTGCCTGGCATGTGGTAGATGCTCAATTTGTTCAATGAATGGACAGCAGTCTTTCTGCTGAGCACAGTGACTAGTGGTGTGAAGGGAGGCTGACTTTGGCTTGCCTTGGGTCAGCCATAACAGCCTTGTCCTAGTTCTCCATCTGAGGTAGAACTTGTTCTGAGATGTCACCTAAGCCAGAGTTCACCTTAACATCCAGGTCAAATTACAAGGTTAAGCTTTCATCCTAAATGTTGCATCAATTTATTTACAGTAGCCATGTGCATTTATTTTAGTAACTGTTGATATTGCTCGTCATAGACCCTTAGGGACCAAACATTCTAGATGTCGATTTTGCCTGTTTTTGTTGGGGGGGGTGGGGCGTGGGTTGGGAAGTGGTAGAGGAGTTTTATTTTAGCCAGATTAGATATATTAGGCGAATGTGCCAGGGAAACAAAGTCAAAGTCGTTTTCAGTCTAGTTTAGATCTAGAAAGAAACCCTAGAAACTGGTCTAATCTAGGAAACCATTTTTTTTCCAAATAAGATTTCATGCAGAATCCCCGACTATAAAAAAGATAAATAAGATTTGTATCAATATAGGTGTCTTTTAACTATAGCTTGTTTTTTTCGTTTGTCAGTGAGAACACCAGTTAATATGTTGGGATCTTACATCTCTTAAAATTTGGGAGGTAGTACATGTGAATATGCCTGTTTTGAATTTTTTACAATGAATATATGGTCCGTGAAATCAGAATCAAACATTGGGAGAAGCCTCTGAGGCATGTGGATGGAACATACTTGAAAAACACTGATCTAGTGCTACTCGTCCATACTATAGATATGGAGATCGAAAGTGTAATCTAGAGAACCTCATTCTGTCTCCACGTTCTGCTTCTTGGTATGGTGATGTTAATGACTTCAGTGAATCTGAACACAGTTGACTACTTTAGTACTTCCAGATATCAGGGGTTTCTCCTACTTGCATAAATGTTTCTAGGCCATCTTATGGTTCCAGTGGAATCCAAGGTGACTTACAAACCTTTATTTTTATATTATTATTTCTTCTGGTTAGAAATTTGTATTTACATTTCTCATCCTGATGTTAATACATGATTATATGTAGGATGGGAGCAAATTGAAATCTTTTGGGGTTTTTGTTTGTTTTTTGGCATGGGGTTAACCTAGAAATATGACATTTAAAAAAGGAAAGCTTCTGAAGGAAGGGCAGTAAATTCAAGGTAGAATCCTAGAATTGTCCCCAGTCCCAGTGAGGACCTCATGGCCAGTATTTGGGTATTTCAACATCTGCAGCGTTAAAGCCAGGCCTGTCTCCTAAGATGGAAATTGCCATGTGCAGAATGACTTGATAGAAAATGGTGTACATTCTATATAATCTTCTAACAGCAGAATGCGACCAGTGGCACTTCCCTAAAAAAAAATAAATTACCCGAAATTTGCAGCACATTCATATTCAATTTCATCACAGCAGATGCTCATTAGTATGTTGTTATTAATTGGTATTCACTTTAGGTTTTGTTTAAAATGAAGATAATAATTAGGTTTTAATTACTGCATCATTCGTTGGGGGGGGGGTTGTCTGTGGGGAGAGGCAAAGAGTGGAATGCCTCTTAAAGCACTGAAATAGTTCCTGATGCTTATTTAGCACCGTGTGCTGCTAAAGACATTGAAAAATAACTTCATCTTTACCAAAGAAAAAATAGGGCTAGGATTCTAAAATGAAGAAATTGCTGTGTGTGTGTGCTTTTTAAATAAGCCCATCGTTATCAAGAACTCACTGTAAATTGTCTACTTGATGGACATACTGAATCAGATGATAATGTGCACTACCATTCTTCCTAATCAAATTACCAAAAAGACTTCTTGGAAAAGTAACCCTCACAAGCGGCTGATTAATGAAGTGGTGGCAGTGTTTTGTATTAGAACTAATTGAAGTAATCCAAATAAGTTATTTCTGTAGCCTATGGAAATAATTTCCTTTGCAAAGAAGTACAGTGGAGCTGGCAATCCAGTATTTTTTTCACCCTCTGTTGTTCTCTATTTGCAAAAAAAAAAAGCTAAGTTAATATAGATATTGCAAATAAAATGGGTAGAAAACCAATTTAATTGAGTGGCAGGAAAAACAAGAAAGCATATCTCAGTCTTTTTGTGATCAAGACTAATAATTTATATAAGGCTTAAAGTTGTATGGAAATTGAGGGGTACTGGAATTCTAAAGACATATGTTAACTAAAACAGTAGAGATGGCAGGTTTTTTTTTTTAAGCTACTATTTCTTTTTTAAAGCAACACTATTTATTTATTTATTTAGGCTGCATTGGGTCTTCATTGCTGCGTGCGGGCTTTCTCTAGGTGCGGTGAGCAGGGGCTACTCTTTGCTGCTGTGTGTGGGCTTCTCACTGCGGTGGCTTCTCTTGTTGCGGAGCACAGGCTCTAGGCGCTCGGGCTTCAGTAGTTGTGGCACGTGGGCTCAGCAGTTGTGGTGCATGGGCTTAGTAGTTGTGGCGCACGGGCTTAGTTACTCCGCAGCATGTGGGATCTTCCCGGTCCAGGCATCGAACCCGTGTCCCCTGCATTGGCAGGCAGATTCTTAACCACTGTACCACCAGGGAAGTCCCTACTGGAGTATAGTTGATTTACAGTGTTGTGTTAGTTTCAGGTGTATAGCAAAGTGAATCAATTATACATATACATATATCCACTCTTTTTTCTTTAAAGATTCTTTTTGCATATAGGCCATTACATAGTATTGAGTAGAGTTCCCTGTGCTATACAGCAGGTTCTTATTAGCTATCTGTTTTATATATAGTAGTGTGTATAAGTGGTATGTGTTTGTGAGAGAGATGGAATATTACTCAGCCCTAAAAAAAGAATGCAATAATGCCATTTGCAGCAACATGGATGGGCCTAGAGATTATTACACTGAGTGAAGTAAGTCAGACACAGAAAGTCAAATATATGATATTGCTTATATGTGGCATCTACAAAAACAGGTACAAATGAACTTATTTACAAAACAGAAGTAGAGTCATGGATGTAGAAAACAAAGTTACGGTTACCAGGGGATAAGCGGGGGGGAGGGATAAATTGGGAGATTGGGATTGACATATACATATTAGTTCTTTATCTTTACAACATTCCTGAGAGGTTTATTAGCCTCATTTTATAGACGAAGAAGTTGATGTGTGAATAGGTTAAGCATTGTGTCCAAGGTCACCCAGTCCTTTAAGTGGCAGAACTGGCTTTCAGACCAGGTTCAGTCTGACCCCAGAGCCAGTCTGCCATGGGGAGATATACACAGGAAATGTTAGAAATCATTTCAAGGGACTAGTGTTGTGTCATTAGGTCATATGTTGAGGCTCAGTGAGAGGTGGGAGATGGGTTCCGTGAATCCCTTCCTTCCACAAAGCTTCCTTGAGGACCAACCGCATGCCTGGCTCTGGCCTCAGCACCCACAGTGCACAGGGGACTACACACAGTCCCTGCCCTCAGGAGTTCACATCCTAGGAGGCGGGAGGGTGATCACACCGGTAAGGACTATCGGAGTGTGTTCTC
>NC_089240.1:22609124-22712575 GCF_963924675.1 Phocoena phocoena
GCGTCTCCCTCCCTCCCACTCTCCCCATCCCACCCCTCCAGGCTGTCCCAAAGCCCCGAGCTAATATCCCTGTGCCTTGCGGCTGCTTCCCCCTAGCTATCTACCTTACGACGTTTGTTAGTGTGTATATGTCCGTGACTCTCTCTCGCCCTGTCAAAACTCACCCTTCCCCCTCCCCATATCCTCAAGTCCGTTCTCCAGTAGGTCTGCGTCTTTATTCCTGTCTTACCCCTAGGTTCTTCATGACATTGTTTCCCCTTAAATTCCATATATATGTGTTAGCATACGGTATTTGTCTTTTTCTTTCTGACTGACTTCACTCTGTATGACAGACTCTAGGTCTATCCATGTCATTACAAATAGCTCAATTTCATTTCTTTTTAAGGCTGAGTAATATTCCATTGTGTATATGTGCCACATCTTCTTTATCCATTCATCCGATGATGGGCGCTTAGGTCGTTTCCCGGGTGGCCATTTAGGTTGTTTCCATGACCAGGCTATTGTGCATAGTGCTGCAATGAACGTTTGGGTGCTGTGTCTTTTAGAATTATGCTCTTCTCTGGGTTTATGCCCTCCAGTGGGATCGCTGGGTCATATGGTATTTCTCATTTTAGTTCTTTTAAGGACTCTCCTTCCTCCCCTCCCTAGTGGCTCTATCAATTTACACTCCCACCAAGAGTGCAAGGGTGTTCTCTTTCCTCCACACCGTGTCCAGCAGCCGTTTTTTTGTTGATTTTTCTGATGACGGCCGTTCTAAATGGTGTGAGGTGATACCTCAGTGTAGTTTTGATGTGCATCTCTCTAATAATTAGTGACGTTGAGCAGGATTTTATCTGCTTGTTGGCCACCTGTATGTCTTCTGTGGAGAATAGTCTTCTGCCCATTTTAAGACTGGGTTGTTGGTTTCTTTAATACCAAGCAGCATGAGCTGATTACATATTTTTGAGATTGATGCTCAGACCGCTGATTTGTATGTAAATATTTTTCCCATCCTGAGGGTTGTGTGTTCATCTTTTTCATCGTTTCCTGTGCTTAACAACATCTTTTAAGTTTTCTGAGGTCCCAGTTGTATATTTCTGTTTTTATTTCCATGACTCTAGCAGGAGGATTACAAAGGATCTTCTTGTGGTTTATGTCCAACGATGTTCTTCCTAGGTTTTCCCTCTACGAGTTTTACAGTGTCCAGACTTAAGTTTGGGTCTCTGTTCCATTTTGACTTAATTTTTGTGTACGGTGTTTGGGAGTGTTCTAATCTTATTGTTTTACGTGTCTCTGTCCAGTTTCCCCAGCACCACGTATTCAAGAGACAGTCTCTTCTCCATTGTGTATCCATGCCTCCTTTGTCAGAGATTAGTTGACCATAGGCGTGTGGCTTTATCTCTGGGCTTTCTACCCCGTTGCATTGATCTATATTTCTGTTTCTGTGCCAGTCCAATGCTGTCTTGGTTGCTGTAGCTTTGTAGTACAGTGTGAATTCACGGAGCCTGATTCCTCCAGCTGCTTTTTTTTTCAATCAAACTGCTTTGACCACTCGGGGAGGGTTGGGTCTCCAAACACATTTTAAGATTTTTTGTCCTAGTTTTGTAAAAAATTGCCATTGGTAATTTGAGAGGGATTGCACTGAATATGTAGATTGCTTTGGGTAGTATAGTCATTTTCATAATATTCATTCTTCCAATCCAAGAACGTGGTATATCTCTTCATCTGTTTGTATCATCCTCAGTTTCATTCATCAGTGTCTTATACTTCTCTGTATACAGGTTTCCTGTCTCCCTCGGTAGGTTTATTCCTAGGTATTTTACTCCTTTACTTGCAGGGGTAAATGGGAGTCCTTCCTTCTTTTTTTTCTTCCTTCATGTATAGGAATGCAAGGGATTTCTGTGCATTAATATTTTGTCCTGCAACGTTTCCAAATCCGTGGATTAGCTGTACTAGTTTTACGGTGGCATCTTTAGGATTCTCCAAGTATAGAATCATGCCATGTGCAAAGAGTGGCATTGTGACTTCTCCTTTTCCAATGTGTCTTCCTTTTCTTTCTTTTGCTGCTCTGATTCCCGTGGCTAGAAGTTCCAAGACTATGTTGAATAATAGTGGTGAGAGTGGTCATCCTTGTCTTGTTCCTGATCTTAGAGGACATGCTTTCAGTTCTCCAACACTGAAAATGTTTGCTGCGGGTTTGTTGTATACGTCCTTGATTAAGTCGAGTGAGGTTCCCTCTAAGCCCACGTCCCGGAGGCTTTATATCACAAATGTGTGTTGACATTTGTCACAAGCTTTTCTGCATCGACTGACTTGATCATATGGTTTCCCCTCTTCAATTTGTCAATAGGGGGAATCACATTGATTTGCGTGTATTGAAGAACGCTTGCATCCCTGGGATAAATCCCACTTGATCGTGAGGTATGATACTTTTAATGTGGTGCTGGATTCTGTGGGCTGCTATTTTGTTGAGCCGCTTTGCATCCAAGTTCATCAGTGATACCGTGGTGTAACTTTTTTTCCTACTATCTTTGTCTGGTTTTCCTAACAGGGTGACGGTGGCCTCACAGAAAAAGTTTCAGAGTGTTCCTTCCACGCTAATAGTTTGGAAGAGTTTGAGAAAGGTGGGTGTTAGTTCTTTTCTACATATTGGACAGAGAGAACCTGTGAAGCCATCTGGTCCTGGACTTTTGCTGGTTGGACGATTTGTAATCAGAGTTTCACGTTCATTACTAATACTGGGACTGTTCATATTTTCGATTTTTTTACTGCTTCAGTCTTGGAAGGTCATACCTTTCTAAGAATTTGTCCATTTCTTCCAGAATGTCCATTTTATTAGCATAGAGTTGATTGCAGTAGTCCCTTACGGAGTGTTGTATTTCTGGGTTGTCCACTGTAACTTCTTTGACCTTTCTAAGTTTACTGATTTCAGTCCTCTCCCTCTTCATTTTCATGAGTCTGGCTAAAGATTTATCGATATGGATTATCTTCTCAAAGAACCAGCTCTTTGTTATTTTTACCTTTGATATTGTTTCCTTTGTTGCTGTTTCAGTCATTTCTTTCTTCTTTTTCTACCTTTTAATTGACAGTCCCAACTACCTTCAGAGTTTGTTGTCTGTATTGTAAATGATTGGTTCACATGAACACGACTTCCTCCTTTGATCTTATTGGCTTTGAACTTTGGAATGCTACTTCATTTTCTGATACAGCAGGTCCTTATTAGTTATCCATCTTATACCTGTTACTGTATATATGTCAAAACCAATCTCCGAATTCATCACACAGCCACCACGAACCCCTCCACTTTCCCCCCTTGGTGGCCATACGTTACTTCTCCACATCTGTGTATCAATTCTATCCTGCCCACCGGTTCACCTGTACCATTTCTCTAGGTTGAAGATATGTGCTTTTATATACGATACCCGTTTTACACTTTCTGACTGACTTCACTCTGTACGACAGTGTCCAGATCTACCCACGCCTGTACACGTGAACCAACATAGTTCCTTTTCGTGGCTGTATAATATTCCACGGCATATAGGTACCACATCTTCTTTATCCATTCGTCTTCGGGTGGCCATTTATTTTATTTTATCTTTATTTATTCATTTTAAACATCTTTATTGGGGTATAATTGCTTTACAATGGTGTGTTAGTTTCTGCTTTCTAACAAAGTGAATCAGCTTTACATATACATATGCTCCCATGTGTCCTCCCTCTTGCGTCTCCCTCCCTCCCACTCTCCCCATCCCACCCCTCCAGGCTGTCCCAAAGCCCCGAGCTAATATCCCTGTGCCTTGCGGCTGCTTCCCCCTAGCTATCTACCTTACGACGTTTGTTAGTGTGTATATGTCCGTGACTCTCTCTCGCCCTGTCAAAACTCACCCTTCCCCCTCCCCATATCCTCAAGTCCGTTCTCCAGTAGGTCTGCGTCTTTATTCCTGTCTTACCCCTAGGTTCTTCATGACATTGTTTCCCCTTAAATTCCATATATATGTGTTAGCATACGGTATTTGTCTTTTTCTTTCTGACTTACTTCACTCTGTATGACAGACTCTAGGTCTATCCATGTCATTACAAATAGCTCAATTTCATTTCTTTTTAAGGCTGAGTAATATTCCATTGTGTATATGTGCCACATCTTCTTTATCCATTCGTCCGATGATGGGCGCTTAGGTCGTTTCCCGGGTGGCCATTTAGGTTGTTTCCATGACCAGGCTATTGTGCATAGTGCTGCAATGAACGTTTGGGTGCTGTGTCTTTTAGAATTATGCTCTTCTCTGGGTTTATGCCCTCCAGTGGGATCGCTGGGTCGTATGGTATTTCTCATTTTAGTTCTTTTAAGGACTCTCCTTCCTCCCCTCCCTAGTGGCTCTATCAATTTACACTCCCACCAAGAGTGCAAGGGTGTTCTCTTTCCTCCACACCGTGTCCAGCAGCCGTTTTTTTGTTGATTTTTCTGATGACGGCCGTTCTAAATGGTGTGAGGTGATACCTCAGTGTAGTTTTGATGTGCATCTCTCTAATAATTAGTGATGTTGAGCAGGATTTTATCTGCTTGTTGGCCACCTGTATGTCTTCTGTGGAGAATAGTCTTCTGCCCATTTTAAGACTGGGTTGTTGGTTTCTTTAATACCAAGCAGCATGAGCTGATTACATATTTTTGAGATTGATGCTCAGACCGCTGATTTGTATGTAAATATTTTTCCCATCCTGAGGGTTGTGTGTTCATCTTTTTCATCGTTTCCTGTGCTTAACAAAATCTTTTAAGTTTTCTGAGGTCCCAGTTGTATATTTCTGTTTTTATTTCCATGACTCTAGCAGGAGGATTACAAAGGATCTTCTTGTGGTTTATGTCCAACGATGTTCTTCCTAGGTTTTCCTCTACGAGTTTTACAGTGTCCAGACTTAACTTTGGGTCTCTGTTCCATTTTGACTTAATTTTTGTGTACGGTGTTTGGGAGTGTTCTAATCTTATTGTTTTACGTGTCTCTGTCCAGTTTCCCCAGCACCACGTATTCAAGAGACAGTCTCTTCTCCATTGTGTATCCATGCCTCCTTTGTCAGAGATTAGTTGACCATAGGCGTGTGGCTTTATCTCTGGGCTTTCTACCCCGTTGCATTGATCTATATTTCTGTTTCTGTGCCAGTCCAATGCTGTCTTGGTTGCTGTAGCTTTGTAGTACAGTGTGAATTCACGGAGCTTGATTCCTCCAGCTGCTTTTTTTTTTTCAATCAAACTGCTTTGACCACTCGGGGAGGGTTGGGTCTCCAAACACATTTTAAGATTTTTTGTCCTAGTTTTGTAAAAAATTGCCATTGGTAATTTGAGAGGGATTGCACTGAATATGTAGATTGCTTTGGGTAGTATAGTCATTTTCATAATATTCATTCTTCCAATCCAAGAACGTGGTATATCTCTTCATCTGTTTGTATCATCCTCAGTTTCATTCATCAGTGTCTTATACTTCTCTGTATACAGGTTTCCTGTCTCCCTCGGTAGGTTTATTCCTAGGTAGTTTACTCCTTTACTTGCAGGGGTAAATGGGAGTCCTTCCTTCTTTTTTTCTTCCTTCATGTATAGGAATGCAAGGGATTTCTGTGCATTAATATTTTGTCCTGCAACGTTTCCAAATCCGTGGATTAGCTGTACTAGTTTTACGGTGGCATCTTTAGGATTCTCCAAGTATAGGATCATGCCATGTGCAAAGAGTGGCATTGTGACTTCTCCTTTTCCAATGTGTCTTCCTTTTCTTTCTTTTGCTGCTCTGATTCCCGTGGCTAGAAGTTCCAAGACTATGTTGAATAATAGTGGTGAGAGTGGTCATCCTTGTCTTGTTCCTGATCTTAGAGGACATGCTTTCAGTTCTCCAACACTGAAAATGTTTGCTGCGGGTTTGTTGTATACGTCCTTGATTAAGTCGAGTGAGGTTCCCTCTAAGCCCACGTCCCGGAGGCTTTATATCACAAATGTGTGTTGACATTTGTCACAAGCTTTTCTGCATCGACTGACTTGATCATATGGTTTCCCCTCTTCAATTTGTCGATAGGGGGAATCACATTGATTTGCGTGTATTGAAGAACGCTTGCATCCCTGGGATAAATCCCACTTGATCGTGAGGTATGATACTTTTAATGTGGTGCTGGATTCTGTGGGCTGCTATTTTGTTGAGCCGCTTTGCATCCAAGTTCATCAGTGATACCGTGGTGTAACTTTTTTTCCTACTATCTTTGTCTGGTTTTCCTAACAGGGTGACGGTGGCCTCACAGAAAAAGTTTCAGAGTGTTCCTTCCACGCTAATAGTTTGGAAGAGTTTGAGAAAGGTGGGTGTTAGTTCTTTTCTACATATTGGACAGAGAGAACCTGTGAAGCCATCTGGTCCTGGACTTTTGCTGGTTGGACGATTTGTAATCAGAGTTTCAAGTTCATTACTAATACTGGGACTGTTCATATTTTCGATTTTTTTACTGCTTCAGTCTTGGAAGGTCATACCTTTCTAAGAATTTGTCCATTTCTTCCAGAATGTCCATTTTATTAGCATAGAGTTGATTGCAGTAGTCCCTTACGAAGTGTTGTATTTCTGGGTTGTCCACTGTAACTTCTTTGACCTTTCTAAGTTTACTGATTTCAGTCCTCTCCCTCTTCATTTTCATGAGTCTGGCTAAAGATTTATCCATATGGATTATCTTCTCAAAGAACCAGCTCTTTGTTATTTTTACCTTTGATATTGTTTCCTTTGTTGCTGTTTCAGTCATTTCTTTCTTCTTTTTCTACCTTTTAATTGACAGTCCCAACTACCTTCAGAGTTTGTTGTCTGTATTGTAAATGATTGGTTCACATGAACACGACTTCCTCCTTTGATCTTATTGGCTTTGAACTTTGGAATGCTACTTCATTTTCTGATACAGCAGGTCCTTATTAGTTATCCATCTTATACCTGTTACTGTATATATGTCAAAACCAATCTCCGAATTCATCACACAGCCACCACGAACCCCTCCACTTTCCCCCCTTGGTGGCCATACGTTACTTCTCCACATCTGTGTATCAATTCTATCCTGCCCACCGGTTCACCTGTACCATTTCTCTAGGTTGAAGATATGTGCTTTTATATACGATACCCGTTTTACACTTTCTGACTGACTTCACTCTGTACGACAGTGTCCAGATCTACCCACGCCTGTACACGTGAACCAACATAGTTCCTTTTCGTGGCTGTATAATATTCCACGGCATATAGGTACCACATCTTCTTTATCCATTCGTCTTCGGGTGGCCATTTATTTTATTTTATTTTTTATTTATTTATTCATTTTAAACATCTTTATTGGGGTATAATTGCTTTACAATGGTGTGTTAGTTTCTGCTTTATAACAAAGTGAATCAGCTTTACATATACATATGCTCCCATGTGTCCTCCCTCTTGCGTCTCCCTCCCTCCCACTCTCCCCATCCCACCCCTCCAGGCTGTCCCAAAGCCCCGAGCTAATATCCCTGTGCCTTGCGGCTGCTTCCCCCTAGCTATCTACCTTACGACGTTTGTTAGTGTGTATATGTCCGTGACTCTCTCTCGCCCTGTCAAAACTCACCCTTCCCCCTCCCCATATCCTCAAGTCCGTTCTCCAGTAGGTCTGCGTCTTTATTCCTGTCTTACCCCTAGGTTCTTCATGACATTGTTTCCCCTTAAATTCCATATATATGTGTTAGCATACGGTATTTGTCTTTTTCTTTCTGACTTACTTCACTCTGTATGACAGACTCTAGGTCTATCCATGTCATTACAAATAGCTCAATTTCATTTCTTTTTAAGGCTGAGTAATATTCCATTGTGTATATGTGCCACATCTTCTTTATCCATTCGTCCGATGATGGGCGCTTAGGTCGTTTCCCGGGTGGCCATTTAGGTTGTTTCCATGACCAGGCTATTGTGCATAGTGCTGCAATGAACGTTTGGGTGCTGTGTCTTTTAGAATTATGCTCTTCTCTGGGTTTATGCCCTCCAGTGGGATCGCTGGGTCATATGGTATTTCTCATTTTAGTTCTTTTAAGGACTCTCCTTCCTCCCCTCCCTAGTGGCTCTATCAATTTACACTCCCACCAAGAGTGCAAGGGTGTTCTCTTTCCTCCACACCGTGTCCAGCAGCCGTTTTTTTGTTGATTTTTCTGATGACGGCCGTTCTAAATGGTGTGAGGTGATACCTCAGTGTAGTTTTGATGTGCATCTCTCTGATAATTAGTGATGTTGAGCAGGATTTTATCTGCTTGTTGGCCACCCGTATGTCTTCTGTGGAGAATAGTCTTCTGCCCATTTTAAGACTGGGTTGTTGGTTTCTTTAATACCAAGCAGCATGAGCTGATTACATATTTTTGAGATTGATGCTCAGACCGCTGATTTGTATGTAAATATTTTTCCCATCCTGAGGGTTGTGTGTTCATCTTTTTCATCGTTTCCTGTGCTTAACAAAATCTTTTAAGTTTTCTGAGGTCCCAGTTGTATATTTCTGTTTTTATTTCCATGACTCTAGCAGGAGGATTACAAAGGATCTTCTTGTGGTTTATGTCCAATGATGTTCTTCCTAGGTTTTCCTCTACGAGTTTTACAGTGTCCAGACTTAAGTTTGGGTCTCTGTTCCATTTTGACTTAATTTTTGTGTACGGTGTTTGGGAGTGTTCTAATCTTATTGTTTTACGTGTCTCTGTCCAGTTTCCCCAGCACCACGTATTCAAGAGACAGTCTCTTCTCCATTGTGTATCCATGCCTCCTTTGTCAGAGATTAGTTGACCATAGGCGTGTGGCTTTATCTCTGGGCTTTCTAGCCCGTTGCATTGATCTATATTTCTGTTTCTGTGCCAGTCCAATGCTGTCTTGGTTGCTGTAGCTTTGTAGTACAGTGTGAATTCACGGAGCCTGATTCCTCCAGCTGCTTTTTTTTTCAATCAAACTGCTTTGACCACTCGGGGAGGGTTGGGTCTCCAAACACATTTTAAGATTTTTTGTCGTAGTTTTGTAAAAAATTGCCATTGGTAATTTGAGAGGGATTGCACTGAATATGTAGATTGCTTTGGGTAGTATAGTCATTTTCATAATATTCATTCTTCCAATCCAAGAACGTGGTATATCTCTTCATCTGTTTGTATCATCCTCAGTTTCATTCATCAGTGTCTTATACTTCTCTGTATACAGGTTTCCTGTCTCCCTCGGTAGGTTTATTCCTAGGTAGTTTACTCCTTTACTTGCAGGGGTAAATGGGAGTCCTTCCTTCTTTTTTTCTTCCTTCATGTATAGGAATGCAAGGGATTTCTGTGCATTAATATTTTGTCCTGCAACGTTTCCAAATCCGTGGATTAGCTGTACTAGTTTTACAGTGGCATCTTTAGGATTCTCCAAGTATAGGATCATGCCATGTGCAAAGAGTGGCATTGTGACTTCTCCTTTTCCAATGTGTCTTCCTTTTCTTTCTTTTGCTGCTCTGATTCCCGTGGCTAGAAGTTCCAAGACTATGTTGAATAATAGTGGTGAGAGTGGTCATCCTTGTCTTGTTCCTGATCTTAGAGGACATGCTTTCAGTTCTCCAACACTGAAAATGTTTGCTGCGGGTTTGTTGTATACGTCCTTGATTAAGTCGAGTGAGGTTCCCTCTAAGCCCACGTCCCGGAGGCTTTATATCACAAATGTGTGTTGACATTTGTCACAAGCTTTTCTGCATCGACTGACTTGATCATATGGTTTCCCCTCTTCAATTTGTCAATAGGGGGAATCACATTGATTTGCGTGTATTGAAGAACGCTTGCATCCCTGGGATAAATCCCACTTGATCGTGAGGTATGATACTTTTAATGTGGTGCTGGATTCTGTGGGCTGCTATTTTGTTGAGCCGCTTTGCATCCAAGTTCATCAGTGATACCGTGGTGTAACTTTTTTTCCTACTATCTTTGTCTGGTTTTCCTAACAGGGTGACGGTGGCCTCACAGAAAAAGTTTCAGAGTGTTCCTTCCACGCTAATAGTTTGGAAGAGTTTGAGAAAGGTGGGTGTTAGTTCTTTTCTACATATTGGACAGAGAGAACCTGTGAAGCCATCTGGTCCTGGACTTTTGTTGGTTGGACGATTTGTAATCAGAGCTTCAAGTTCAATCGTCGTACTGGGTCTGTTCATATTTTCAATTTTCTTTTGGACCTTATTAAAATTAAAAACGTCTTCTCTGTGCAAGAAACTGTCAAGAGCATGAGAAGACAAGCCACAGACTTGGAGAAAGTACTTGAAAAACACACGTTTGTTATATAGAATACATAAAGAATTCTTAAACTCAGCAATAAGAAAACAAACAACCTGTTTTTAAAATGTGCCGAAGATTTGAATAGAAATCTCATCAGATACCTCACAGATGGGAAATAAATATATAGAAAGATGTTCCACATTGTATGTCATTACGGAAATGAAAATTAAAACAACTCTGTGATAACACTACACCCCTAAATCCCAGAGCACTGACAACACTAAATGCTGGCAAGGATGTGGCGCAACATGAACCATCATTCATCGCTGGAGGGAATGCAAAATAGTAAAGCCACCGTAGAAGAGAGTCTGGTGATTCCTTACAAAACTAAACATATTCTTGTCATATGATCCAGTCATTGTACTACCTGGTACTTACCCAAATCAATCGAAACTTATGTCTACGCGAAATGCTGCACACAGATCTTCATAGCAGGTTTATTGCCACGACTTGGAAGCAACCAAGAGGTCCTTCAGTAGGTGAGTGCATAATAAACTATGGTGCAACCAGACAGTGTATAGTATTCACCAACAAAAAGAAATAAGCTATCAAGCTGTGAAGAGTCATGGAGGAACTGTAAATGCATATTACTAAATGAAAGAAGCCAACTGGAAAGGCTACACACTGTATGATTCCAATATTCTGGAAAAGATAAAACAATGGAGATAGATAGTATTAAGAAGATCAGTGGATGCCAGGCGTTGGAGCAAGGGAGAGATGATAGTTTCACTACCTTAAAAATATCGTGTGCTCTACGCTGTACCATACTACAATGGTGGATACATGTCATTATACATCTGAGCAAACCCACAGAATGTTCAACACCAAGAGTAAATCCCAGGGTAAACTACGGTGATAATGAGGTGTCTGTGTAAATTCATTTGTGGTGACAAGTGTACAACTCTGGTGGGGGATACTAATAGTAGGGGAGGCTGTGTGTATGTGGAGGCCTGGGGTATATGGGAAATCTCTGTACCTTGTACTCAGTTTTGCTGTGAATCTAAAACTAGTCTAAAAAATCGTCTATTTAAAAGTGGGAAAAAAGCAGCAAAAACGAAACAAGGAATTACCCAGACTGAATCATGATGAAATACAAAATCTGAACAGACCAATGATGTATAAAGAGAGAGAATCAGTAATCAAACACCTCCCAACCAAAGTCCGGGACCAGATATCTTCCCAGGTGAATTCCACCAAACATTCAAGGAAGAAATAACACAAATCCTTCCTGAAACACTGACGAGAAGGCAAGACTTTCAAACTCATTTTATGTGGCCAGCATACTACCCTGATGCAAAAGCCAGACAGAGACAGCACAAGAAAACTACAAGCCAAGATACCTATTCAACATAGTTATAAAAATTCTCCAGAAAATACTCGCAAGCCAAATTTGACAGTACGTTAAAAGAATAATACACCCTGACCAAATGGGAGTTATCCCTGGGATGCAAGGATGGTTCAGTGTACGTGAATCAATAAATGTGTACATCACATTAACACAATAAAGAGTAAAAGTCACATAATCATCTCAATAGATGCAAGCAAAGCATGTGACAAAATTCATCACCCTTTCTCATGATAGAAACTCTCAACAAACTAGGCATAGAAGGTATTTACCTCAACATAACAAAGGCCTTACATGACCAGCCCTCAAGTAATATCATACTCAATGGTGAAAAACTTAAAAGTTTTCCTCTAAGATCAGGGATAAGACTAGGATGTCCACTAATAGCCACATCAATTCAACAGAGTATTGGAAGTTCCAGCCAGTGCAATTAGGCAAGTAAAAGATTTAAAAGGCATCCAAACTGGAAAAGAAGTAAATTACCTGTTTGCCGATGACATGATTTTATACGTAGAGAAGCCTATACAGACTCCACGCATACACCAAAAATCCTTTTGAAACTAATAAATGAATTCAGTAAAGTGGAAGGATACAAACATCAACATATAAAAATAAACTGTATTTCTGAACACTAACAACAAACTATCCCCAAAAGAAGGTATTAAAAATTCTCATTTACAATAACATGAAAAAGAATAAAATACTTAGAAAGAAACCTAACCAAGGAGGTAAAAGCATCTCATACTGAAAACTTAAAATATTGCTGAAAGAAATTAAAGATACAAATAAATCAAAGGATATCCATGTTCATGAATTAGAAGACTTAAAATTGTTAACATGCCCACACTACCCAAAGTGGTCTATAGATTCAATTTAAACCCTATCAAAACCCCATGACAATTTTTTTTTCTACTGAAAAAGTAATCCTAAAATCCATATGGAAGCACAAAAGATCCAACTAGCCAAAGAAATCTTGAAGAACAAAGCTGCAGGCATCATATTTCCTGATTTCAAAATATACTACAAAAGCCACATAGCACAGGGAGATCAGCTCGGTGCTTTGTGACCGCCTGGAGGGGTGGGATAGGGAGGGTGGGAGGGAAGGAGACGCAAGAGGGAAGAGATATGGGGACATATGTATATGTATAACTGATTCACCTTGTTATAAAGCAGAAACTAACACACCATTGTAAAGCAATTACACTCCAATAAAGATGTTAAAAAAAAATACAGTAATTAAAACAGTATGTTATTGGTATAAAAACAGGCAGATCACTGGAACAGAACTCAGAAATAAACCGATATATATATATATATAAAACCAACTAATGTTCAAAAAGGGCACCAAGAATACACCATGGTGTTGGGAAAACTGAGCATCTACATGCCAAAGAATGAAACTGGACACTTGCACAAAAATCAACTCAAAATGGATTCATGATTTAAACATAAAATTTCAAACTGTAAACTCCTAAAGTAATACATAGGGGAAAAGCTTTATGACATTGGTCTTGTCAATGAGTTTTTGGATTTGAAAACAAAAACACAAACAAAAAGCAAAAACACAAGTGACTACATCAAAGGAAATAAAAGAGTAAAAAGACAACCTATTGAATGGGAGAAAATATTTGGAAGCCATATCTTCAGTAAGGGCTTAATGTCCAATATACTCAAGTAACTCCTACATCTCAACAGGAGAAAAACAAATAACCTGATTAAAAAATGATTAAGGAACTTGAATAGACATTTTCCAAAGAAGACATACCAAATGGACATTAGCTCGCTAGCTAGTGCTAGCTTTGCAACTCCCAACCAGTGAGCTGGGGGACTGAATCACCTGTCCAAAATTCCCCAGCTAGCAGTGGCTGACTTAACAGTTTGGTTTGGAGATGGGCTAAAATGAAGTACTTTTTACTTAACAGTTAAAGCCCATATCCCCTAGTTCTTAATCCAGAGATATTTTCAAGGTAACATTTACTTTATCACCTGGAGGGTGGGGGTGGGGGTTAGTTGGGCTTGAAAAATCAATGGAAAAACTTTGCTCTAGCTGATATAAAAGGGCCTAACCATATTTTTGAGCATAAACTAAGATTTTGATTGTATTTGAGTTTAAAAATACAAGCTTCAATTGAAAATATGTTTTGTTGTTTTAGCCTAGAAGACTAAAAGAAACCAACAAAACAATACGTTTTCAAAAATCAAGATAAAACATGTTTTTAATTGAAGTATAATTGATGTACAATATTATGTGTTACAGGTGTACAGTATAATGATTCACAATTTTTAAAGGTTATACTCCATTCATAGTTATTTTAAAATAGTGGCTCTACTCCCTGTGTTGTACAATATATCCTTATAGCTTATTTTATATATAAGTTTGTACCTTTTAATCCCCTTTTGCCCCTCCCCACTTCCCCCCTTCTCACTGGTAACCACTAGTGTGTTCTTTCTGTGAGCCTGTTTTTGTTATATTCCCTGGTTAAGTGATAACATACCGTATTTGTCTTTCTGTAACTCACTTCACTTAGTATAATGCCCTCCAATTCCATCCATGTTGTTGCAAATGGCAACATTTCATTCTTTTTAAGATAAAACATGTTTTAAGGCACCTTTTATGAACTAAAATTTATGTTTTCATTTGCTTCCAAGACCCTCAACTACTGATATAAAAAGTGGATATTAGTCATATGAATAACCATTCATACTTGGCATATATTTTTTCAAGAATTTTAGTCTCAACATAACTCTTTGTAGTAGGCTCAGATATATTCCGATTATACAGATGCGAAACCCAAAGAAAGCAAACGTGGTTCAAATAACTTTCCTAAGCTCACAGCTGATAAATGTCACCCCCTATATTCAAATAGAGTGTAACTACAGAAGTCTCCTGGGCTTTGGTGCTACATAAACTCTGACATAGGATGTATACTTTATAGTGAAAGAACTGCACAAATCTTTCATTCATTAATACTCATCATTACGTTTTTATATATAATACTAGAGAAAAAAAGATAGGTAAAGAAGTTTATCATTGCAAAGTGGTCTGTAAACTTAAAATTACAACTTTCAATATTTAATTAATAGAACAGGCAATTTTCCAGTCACTTTTAAGGAAGAAAATATTTAAGGTATTTTTCTTTGTAACTACTGTAGCAAGTTACTGTAGTTACTACAATTAACTTTGACACTACCATGATTTTGAGAATTACTCCGTTAAAATAGGACTGAATGACAGAACTATCGTATGGCAACATGAAATGAAACAAAAATCCAATTTTGAAAAATATATATGACTTTTGACTTTGAGGAGACACTTCACTCATATTTATGAAACACTTCTAAGGGTTTGAGAACTTAAAAGTTTTTGTCAAAGAGCTGTTAACTTCTGGAAAATAATACATAAACGTTTATAGGCAGGACTCCAACCGTGGAATTTGTTCATAGCATAAATGATTTTCACATGAACCTTAAAGTCATAAAGCTCATATTCTGGAAGCCTAATTTTAAAAAAAGCTCTATTTAAATATTCTTGGCTTCCCTTGCTTGATTTAGGACTGCAGGGCAGCTCTGCTCCAAGTCAATAAAATGACAACATAAAGGAGCTCAGTTTTGTATTGTGCAAACCAGGTGCATAATTAAGTCTGTGCCTTGGTTGAGTTGTTTTGATCTTTCCCCACTGTCTTGTATGGACCCTGTGTGCCAACATCTGCCCATTATTCCCTGAAATCTGTCCTGCCATTTATGAACCTTCTCATCTTTTCAGCATTTTTCTGTATTTGACCAAAACATTCTCGATGCTTAAGTAAACATCGTCTTATTCTGAACCACCGCTACCACCTCCACTCCCAAATACACAGATACATACCTATAATGGAACAAGAAAAAAAAAAAGACTGAGGGTTTCTTCAGGACTGAGTTCTACTGATCTCTTCCTGATTTGGGGTTGGAGGAAATTTTGCAAAAAGAAAAGCTTCTTTAAAAGTACTTCATTTTAGCCCATCTCCAAACCGACAGGCATTCACTCTCAGAAGCGCACTCTCGGTTATTAGGAATAATACTTGTAGCTGGTTATGTTAATTATGCTTAAAGGATAATTTAAACAGAGTTTTTGATAGGAGTGGTCATTGACTTAAAGAGGAAGAGCTCTTTGTCCTTGTGTTAGGAAGGAGAAAGCAGCTGCAGTCTAATTAAAATGAACAAGTCATCAGTTGGAGATAAGTAACAGAGAGGCTCACACTAAAATGAATTGAAGGTATCAGATATATATTAAGCAAAATGGTATTAAAATATTCATCCCAGCAGCTAGGGATACAGTCATATTTACTCTATCCCAGCAGCGGACCCTCAACTGGCCAGAATCTCTTCCAGAGCCTCCCTGAGGGCCAGGGCAGCTAAGCAGGGTCCCAACCCCACCCCCTGGCTCTTTTGGTCACCAGGAGGCAGTCTCCCTTCAGGGATGGGTCTGGAATTAGGGTGTGGAAGGACCGGGGCCTGCCTGCAGCTGGGCCCGTGCCTTGCCCTGTGCTCTCAACCCAACATGTTGGCGCTTGGCCACAAGACCCACATCTCTGCTTCTCCTCAGGGTTAAGCATTAAAAAAAAAAAAAAAAATCCCAGCAGGAGGGAGGGATATAGTTATGTTTACTATATCCAACATATGGAAGATTTGTATAAACATATGGTAGACCAATTTACACTTATGGAAACTTTCTCCTCTCCCCTCCGTCCTTTCCTATGGGATAGAGTTTTTCTGGGGTTAACAAAGCAATAGGAATCTGACGTAGAATATAAGAGACTTGTATGTTCAAAGCAAACAAGTGTACGTTCAGACGCGGTTCTAGGCCCCACAGGAAAGATCAAGCGGCTATAGTGTTTGTAGGCTAGAGCATTATATATTCAAGAAAATCCTAATATTTTACCTTTAGTAAATAGCATTCATTATGCTTCTATTGGATTTTCAGCGTTCTAGGAATAGGTTCTCTTTAAACCGGGGTTAATCTGGCAGCCACAGAAACATAAGGGCTCTATGGATAGAATTCAAGTGACCCCTGATCTTGGAAGGAAAAACCGTTTTCATTAGGTTTAACTGAAATTGATCTTTTTCTTTTATCATGACTAATAAATCACAGTACTAGTAGTAACTATGATTTTGTAACCAGCAGAAGTCACAGATAGTATATATATATCATATTGTATTTGTCACAGATCTCCTAAAATGTCTTTTATGGTTATAATGACTTAAAAATTACTAGTTATTAAGCCTGCCAATAGATATTGTTATTAAAAGCATTAATACAGAAATCTACATGCCCTTATATCACAAATTTAATATTTTGATTGCATTCCAAATGGTTCCATTATAATCCGATGCATTTAATTTTATGCACTTATCGAGTTATAGTTAGTTATATAGTTATTCTGAGATAGCATATATACACATCACCAGACGTCCAAGGAGCTTGTGACTTTTAAAAGGTTAAGGACCCCTACTTTGAATACCTCAAAGAATTCTAAGTTTCCAAAAAGAGTTGTAGGCAACCATATCTGACCCCAGGTTAGATATGGCCCTTAATGCAAGAATTTGCTTAGTTTGAAATGCAAAACTGACAATGATTTGAAACCAAAATACAGTTCATGATGTATCAGAGATCTAAGCTTTAGCTACTTTGTCACCATCTGTGGAATTTACATGTTTCTAGGCATGTCAGAGAATTGGAAAATGCTTATAAGCAGCATTCGAAATGTACACGGGACTAAACAAAGGAGTCAAGTTACAGGTGGTGCTGGGAACTTAAAAAAGTGTCAGCACATATCCAATGGACCTACACATACTTCCAAAAACGTGTATACACACATCCAAGAATTTTAATCCCCCGCTGATCTAAATGTGAATATCTGGCCATGTGCCCAGGAACCGTTCCTGGGTCAACCCCTAAAGCGATGTTTCATCTGCATCTAATTTTCACATATCTTTGACAGTTTAAACCATAAAATTGACATTTTAATCTTAAACTTCTATACATAAAATTGACACTACAATCTTAAAATTGACATTCTGATCTGCTGAAATGGCAGTTTAAGTTGTCATGAAAATGCGAATTGGCTTTAAGTTTGGTTGGTTTTTTTGGTTTGTTTTTTTAATTAGTACATAGGTCATTTGAGGAAGTTTTTCTTACCAAAGGGTTTTAGCAAATTATTTTCCAGTAAATTTGTTTCAATCTCAGTGACCGGTGGATATGACAGCACTCAGAGGGAATGATAGCAGTGCTCTGCATGGGCAACAGTACCCAGAAGAATTTTCCAAAGTTTTAGAGCAAAGTCACAGAGAAACTGGCTAAATATGATCATATTTGTCTTAGCCTAGGTTCACTGGAGAACAGAGCCCGTGCTGAAACTTTTTTGGGGAGTGTGAAAAGCAAGAGCACAAGAAAAGTGAGACAGGGAAGACGGAGGAGCAAATACTGAGGGTATCAAATGCCAATTCTAAAGAAGGCAAAGACGAAGAGACCAAGCAGAAAGCTGTGGCTCAGAGATTTCAGCAGGCAACAAGGCTTCACAAATTAAAATTGCTGTCAAAAGTATCAAGAACATGAGCCAGAGGTCCAGAGGTGAGAGAATCGAGAAAAGTATATACAACACAGCCTCGATAAATTCTAAAACCTGAAGCACGGTACTTATAAATACAATCTTAAATAAGTATATTATAGTTCAACTGATGAAAATCAAATATAAAGACGAAATCTTGAAGGAGGCAGACGAAAAAGTACGCTACCTTCATATAATAAGATTGAAAGTTGATCTTTTCAACAGAAAATATGAAACAATGGAAGGCCATTTTAAAAATAGAAACAACGGCTTATCTAGAATTCCCTACCCATTTAAAAACCTCCCAAAATGAAGATGAAATTTAGATTTTGATACAGAAAACAAGTGAGAGAGCTCATGACCAGCAGAACTGCCTTATAATATATGCAAAGGGACTTCTTCAGGCAGAAAAAACATCATCCTAGGATGATGGAAATTCAGGAACAAAGGAAGAAAATGGCAAAGGATTAAGAGATGTTTTTTACATAAATTACTATAGAATATTATAAACAATGCTCATTATATCTTATGGCATTAAATAAGTGTAAAATTAAAATATATAACAATACTACAAAAGGTGAGAAGGCAATAAATATAGATAAAATGTTCAAACTTTCTAATATTGTCTGGAAAGTTAAAAAATACTAAATTACAGTCAACTGTAATAAGCCACCAAAAAGATAATAGTAATAAAAGGATAACCTAACAAGCTGAAAGGAAGGGGCAATTGAATTAAAAAAGAAAAACTTGATCATTCCAAATGTGGGCAAAAAGGAGAGAAAAATGGACTAAATTATATCACTAATGAAAAACACTGTAAGAATGATTTCTTAAGCCCAAATCCAACCGTATCAGCAGAATGAGAAGATGAGCCACAGACTGGGGGGAAATATTTGCTAAAGACATACCTGATGAAAGACTGTTGCCCAAAATATACAAAGAACTCCTAAAATTCAACAATAAGACAACACACTCAATTAAAACTTGGGCCAAAGACCTTAACAGATCCCCTCACCAAAGAAGATACACAGGTGACATATAAAAATATGCCACACATCATATGTCATCAGGGAAATGCAAATTGAAACAACAATGAACTACCATTCCACATCTATCAGAATGCCCAAAATCTGGAACACTGACAACACCAAATGCTGGGGAGGATATGGAACAATAGGGAACATTCATTCATTGATGGCTGGTATCGAAAATGGTACAGCCACTTTGGAAGTCAGTTTGGCACTTTCTTACAAAACCTAAACATAGTCTTACCATAAGATCCAGCAGTTGCACACCTTGGTATTTACCCAAAGGAATTAAAAGCTTATGTCCATACAAAAACCTGCACATGGATGTTTACAACAGCTCTATTCATAATCGTCAAAACTTAGAAGCAATCAAGATGTCCTTCAGTAGGTGAATGGATAAATAAATTGTGGTACATCCAGACAATAATATCACTCAGTGCTAAAAAGAAGTGACTTATTAAGCCATAACAAGACATGGAGGAACAATAAATTTATATTACTAAGTGGAAGAGACCAATCTGAAAAGTCTACATAGTTTATGACTGCGAGTATATGACATTCTGGAAAAAGCAAAACTGTAGAGACAGTAAAAAGATCAGTAGCTGCCAGGGGCTGGGGTAAGGGAGGGATGAATCGGTAGAGCACAGAGGATTTTTAGAGCAATGAAAATATGCTGTATGATACCATAATGATGGATACATGTCATTATACATTTGCTCAAACTCATATGATGTACAATACCAAGAGTGAACTACAATGTAAACTATGGACTTGCGTGATTATGATGTGTCATCATAGGTTCATCCTTGGTAAAAACTGTGTCATTCTGGTGAATGATGTTGATAATAAAGGAGGTTGTGCATGTTTGGGGGCAGGAGTTGTAAAGAAAATCTCTGTACCTTCTCCTCAATTTTGCTGTGTACCTAAAATTGCTGTGAAAAATAAAGTCTTAATTTAAATAAACAATTATACAAAAATTCAAGGTGAAAAGATTCAAGAAGATTGACTACTTAAACACTATCTAAAAGAAAATTGACGTAACAATATTTCGGTCAAAATAGACTTCAAGGCAAAACTCAAGACTAGAGGCAAAGAGGGACTTCTCATAACGATAAGAGAGCCAGTCTATCAGGAGATATGATTCTAAATTTAGATGAATCTAATAACAGTTTCAAAATAGGTAAGGCAAAACAGATAAAGAGGAATAAACCAATCAACAAACATGGTTCTTTAGAATCTCAAAAGTATGATGATTCAAAAAAGAAAAGGCACAAATTACCATTATCAGAAATCACTGGCATATCACACATACCCAATAGAGGTATTTCAAAATAAGAGAATGTTGTGAACAACTGTATATGATTAAATTTAAAATTTTAGATGTAATGAAATGTATAAATTCACTGAAAAACACAACTTGGCACAGGAAAAAAACCCAACATACTGAAAAAACAAGTTGTATATACGTATATAATGGTTTATTTCTGTTAAAGTGAACCCACAATTTAAAATACTTTAAGAAAATACCAGGATGAGATAGCCTCTTCACTGCATTCTTCTAAATATTTCAGTAAGCAGTAACAAAAATCATACACAAACGTTCCCAAGGTCAGGGGGAGAATATGAATGAATCTCGGTTCATGAAGCCAGAATAACTATGATACGAAAATCTGACCAAAACCTTACAAGAAAGAAATTTACAGGCCAATCTGAACATAGAAACAGAAATCCTCAACAAGACATTAGCAAATTAAATCCAGTAACATTTTAAAAGAATTATACATCACAAGTTGGTTTTATTTCAAAGAAGCAAGATTGTCTTAACATAAGATCTGTCGATATAATTTACCACATTAACAAAATATAAGAGAAAAATATCTTTTCAGATACAAGAATTTTATAAAATTCAGCACCTAATAAAAATCTCTGAGCAAACCAAGAATAGAAGGAAATTTGTTTAATCTGATCAAAATTATCGGGAATTCCCTGGTGTTCCAGTGGTTAAGGCTCTGCGCTTCCACTGCAGGGGGCACGGGTTCGATCCTTGGTCGGGGAACCAAGATCCCACATGCCGCGTGGCCAAAAAAAAAAAAGGATCAAAAACAGCAACATCTGGGGACTTCCCTGGTGGTCCAGTGGTAGAGAATCTGCCTCCCAATGAGGGGACGTGGGTTCGATCCCTGGTCCAGGAACTAAGATCCCACATGCCCAGGGGCAACTAAGCCTGCGGGCCTCAACTAGAGAGCCCACCTGATGCAAACTACAGAGCCCACGTGCTCTGGAGCCCTCACACCACAACTAGAGAGAAGCCAGTGTGCCGCAATGAAAGATCCTGCATGCCGCAACGAAAGATCCACACAGCCACAACTAAGACCCGACACAGCCAAAAATAGATAAAAGAGTAAAACAATAATTTAAAAAAATAGCCACATCTGTAATCTCATACTTGCTTAAAAATTAATGCTTGCTTAAAATGCAGAGCCTGGAAGAGCTGTCCCATTATTTAAACTGGTAACTCATACCCCGGATGGAGATTAAGGAGGGTAACTGGGCTGATCACTTTGGGTAGGAAAAAATCACCCTGGAGAAACTAGAAACCTAAGCCTTTGTTATGCATAGGAGTGGGTTTGCACTTGGTCTCTGAGGGTAGGAAATCACAGTCAAGGAATTACCGTGATAACTGGTCCAGCATTGTGGACTTATACAGATATAACCAAAAAATCCTGCATTGGAATGCCTCTACAGTCAAGAACAAGGAGAAATTACAGAGAAAAATAAAAATCCAACTCAAGTACATAGTTAAAAATTATAAATCTTTCAAGGAAACTAAGCCATCATGAAAACTGAAAGGATGAATACTTTGAAGAAGTAGAGATAATAGATCTGAATGGCAGTTTAAGATAAGTGTTTATTGTTAATGCATCACAAGTATAATAAATTACAATAAATTTAATAAAACGAAAAAAGTGTTTAAATTCAAAGAACTTAATTGCATATTAATAAATGACTGGAGATATAAATTGTGCTACATTTGTGCAACGGGATTTTACACTGTGTTTAAATGAGGCAGCTCCATATATTATGAAATGAAACATTCTTTGAGATATAGTTTGGGGATTTAAAAAAAGGTACGGGGGTGGCGGGGGGGGGCTTCCCTGGTGGCGCAGTGGTTGAGAGGCCGCCTGCCGATGCAGGGGACACGGGTTCGTGCCCCGGTCCGGGAAGATCCCACATGGCGCGGAGCGGCTGGGCCCGTGAGCCATGGCCGCTGAGCCTGCGCGTCAGGCTCCGCAACGGGAGAGGCCACGACAGTGAGAGGCCCGCGTACAGCTAAAAAAACAGAAAACAAAACAAAACAAAAAAACTGTAGCTAACCCTAGAGACAACGTATGCGGAATGCAGCAGTTTTTAAGCCAAACTCTCCCATTCCTCCCGTCATTAAAAAGGTAGCTGATAAACCATGTCTTTTCTCGTCAATTCTTTTATGTTTCCAGGGGCTTCGAGTCATCCTCAAAATTAATGTTAACAATTTGAGCTATTGCAGGCATAATTTCCAAACTCCTGCAAGTTTATACTGAGATGGCCGACTGAAAGATGCCAGGATTTCACATAGCATTTCTCCACGTTCCACGCACATTCCCCCACCTTTCTCTTTTTTTGTTGTTAGCTGAAGCTGGTCTGGTTTCTTTCTTGTTGCCAGTTCCTTTCCCTATTCCTTCGTAACTGCTGTCCAAAAGTCTAAGGATAATTACAAAATAGCTATAAAGAGAAAAATTATTAATGGGCCACTCTCAGGAATTAGTTTGAATGATGACGAATTTTGGTAGGTGGAAGAAAGGAAGTTCAGGTATTAGAACTGCTGCCCATGAATTCTATGACACCTTAGTTTTCATTTTGGAAACTGCTCAATGAGGCAACAGATACAAAGTTTCAAGACATCAAACAGAGGAAGGGTGCATGCTGTTGGTGGGAATGTCAACTGGGACAGCCACAATGGAAAACAGTATAGCGTTTCCTCCAAAAGTTAAAAGTAGAACTACCGCATGCTCCAGGAATCCCACTTCTGGGTATATATCCAAAAGAATTTAGATCAGATTCATTGCGCCATTATTCGCAACAGCCAAGAGGTGGGAACAACCTAAATGTCCAGTAGTAGATGAATGGACAAAGAAACTGGGGTGTATGCATACAGTGGAATATTATTCAACATTTCAAAAAGAAGAAAATGCTACCATTTGTGATAACATGGATGGACCTGGAAGACATTATGATAAGTGAAGTACTGAATAGGACAGACACAGAAGGACCAGTACTGCATGATTCCACTTATATGAGGAATCTAAAATCCATAGTCAAACTTACAGAAACAGAGAGTAGACTGATGGGTTGTGTAACCGAGCAGGGCCCTATGAGACTTTCCCAGAATGGACCCCCTCCTATGTCCTCCGCCTGCCTTTTGTTTGGGGAAAAACTTTAGTCGCCGAATCAAATTTAATCAGAGAAGTGAGAAAATGCAGAAAGAAAGGGAAACAGTCAAGCAAGACAAAGTAATAATTCTTTAGTCATGAAACAAAGTCAAGGACCTTTAGTTCTTCCCCAAGGACTATAGGTAATATTCTGAGCCATGTCCTCTGAGCTGTTTTACAGATACTGAAACCCACCCCCCAAGGTGAAAGAAGTTAACGGTATGCTGCCCACAAGCACCCACAAGCACGTAGACCCCAGACCGGCTGGAACCAGAAGTCTGACGATGCTGAGTCCCCATTACGTCACCATCAACCAGTCAGAAGAATGTCCACGAGCTGACCACGCCCCGCTCCTTGAGCACTGTAAGACTCCTCACTACCCCCTCCAGGGCAGGACACACAGTCTTGAGCGCATTAGCCTGCTCTGGCCCCCTTTGCCTGGCAAAGCAGTAAAGCTATTTCTTTCTACTCCACCCAAAACTGTCTCTGAGATTTAATCCTGCACCGGTGTACAGAGGCCAAACTTCAGTAACAGTTGCCAGGGGCTGGGAGGAGAGGGGAAAGGGAGAGCTACTGTTTAGCAGGTATAACCTTTCAGCTAGATATACAGAGAAATAAGTTCTAGCGATCTGCTGTCCAACACACTGCATATAGTTAACAATACTGTATTGTGGACTTAAAATTTTGTTAAAAGGGTAGATCTCATGTTTAGTGTTTGTAAGAACACTTTCTCTGGTAATGGAGCCAGCCAACAGCTGTCAGATTAACAAAGCAACTAAAAAGACACTATGGATATCAAAAGCTGCATTTCCAATTGCTAAAATCAGGGAAAATAGCTCCCCCTCCAAACTGGTGTATTTTCAAATGTGAAAGTCCATTATGTTTGGCGATCAGGAATTTCAATTCAGAGTAAGGGATGATGTGCCACTGCATTATAAACCACAGTTTCCTTGAACAGATTGTTTTGGTAGGATTATGCCTACAGACTGCAATTCAGGTGTTAGCAGGGGGCTGACTCCTGTCAAGAAAAAAAGAGCTTGAGCAGAAAGTCCGCCACTGTCACTGCAGTCTGTGCTAGTCGATGTCACCTTCACTTGAGGCACTGCAGTCACTGACGAAAAAAGTTTTGACCTCAAATTATTCTATTCCTAAATATAATTATTACCATAGGAAAAAAAGTTTTGGTAGTTATTTAATATCTACCTTTTCTTGTGACGTTTTTCGAGGTAAGGATGTTTTACTTGTAAATTTAAGCTACAACAAAAAATAGCTAAATTTTACTAACTGCTTGCTCTGTGACAGACACTTTTCTGAATAGTCTATATGTACATTACTTCATTAACTGTTATTTTTAAATTTTTATTTCTTCCAGTTTTACTGAGATGTAACTGACATATATGGTACTATATAAGTTCAGTGTGTAGTACAGCATAATGATTTGACTTCCATTTGTAACCACAGAACTAGCCCGAAACTGGCCCTATCCTGTTTCTAACAAGATACTGAATTGTTTCTCTGAGACAGCAGAACAACCGCAAGTCATGCAGCCGAAGCAGGCACAGACAACACACGGAACCCTTCCAGAAGGGAAGGGTCCATTGTCCAAGAAGATCCCATGCTGAAGCCCCTTCCCCATACTTTACCATATATGGCCAGGTTCCGAAGCCTTCCAATCGAAACTTGCACCCCAGCGCTTCCAAATACCTATCCTCCCCTAACTCATAGAAGTTTGATGGAACCCCCCCATCAGAGAAGCTCATTAGAGCCGTGCCCTCCTGTCTCCTTGCTGGTTGACCTTGCAATAGAGCTTTTTCTTTTCTCAAAAGCAGATGCTATAGTATTGGCTTCTACGCACGTCGGAAAGCGAGCCCTTTGCTCGGTAACACGTACATCATGAAATGATTATCACAATAAGTTTACTGAACGTCTATTATATAGGTACAAAAATATTTTTCCTTGTGATGAGAATTCTCAGGACTTACTCTACTGACAACTTTCATATATAACATGCAACAGTGCTAATTATATTTATTATGTGGTGCTTCATTAACTTTTCAAAACCCACAGGAGGTACTACTATTAGCATCATTTTACAGGGGACAAAACTGATCATAGGAGAAGTGAAGTAACTTGCCCAAAGTTACACAGTTAGCAGCAAACCAGGAACTGAATACCCATTACACAGTCCCAAAATTGTAATTTTTCTAGAACAGCACACCACTTTGCCAAATACTTTTTCACCACTATATATTGCTGATTTCATGTAATTAGGTGAATTTCTTTTGACAGTGGGATGAAAATAAGATTAGAAGGATCAAGAAACACTATCTAAAATATTGAGACTACTTTATGAAATATATCCTAATCTTTATATATATTGGCTTGAGCTTTATTTGTATATTTATTTGTTGATTTTCCATCTTCTTCTCAAATATATAAGCCTTATAAAGAGAAAAAACTGTTCTCCAAAGTATCTCCGTCACTTAGAACACAGACTAGCACGTGGTAAATGTAAACTGTTTGACGAATGAATGACTTAATGATGAGACAACATATTTACTATTATTTCCTTAATTTTTTCCTTCAGAAGTGTCTCTATTTATAGTTTTAAATTAATTTTTATTGAAAATAGTTGATGTACCTTAATTTGTATTTTAATTCACATTGTATATAACGTTTAATACTTTTTTCCCTATCTCTACCAGATATTAGTATGCTATGAAAGTGCTTTAAATTTCATAAGCATTTCCTGAATCATAATAAAATGTTCAAAAACAGCACATGTTTCTCAAAATTGTGAACTCTTCCCTCATCTGTCTGTTCCTGCTCTTATGTGCCCTTCCAGGAGCTCCACTTAGCAATTTTCAGAGTGAAGATCTGGAAATGGCGAAATTAATGAAAGCTAAGGGAGAACAAGAGACACGTGACATGATACTTGTTCTTAAGAAATTGTGAAAACATGTAGTAAAAGCACAGAGTAGAAGCCCGTAGTAGTGAGTGGAGAAGTTTCTAGCGAGGGTCAAGTTTAGGCTATCCAGCAAACTATAAACAGATTGTGAGGAGACCACTAAAAGAGCTCCTTGAAAATGGACTTCCCATCTTTGGCTACATATATTGGTAAATCGGACAGGCAATGCTATTTAGGCAGAAGCAGCCCAGGTCCATCTGACACTCAACAGCTATTGTGAGAGAATGGCGATTCTTACCTTGTGACCTCTGAGGTTTTCCAGTCGGTGTATGTCATTATTTTTCTGTTACCAAACAGCTAAGAGGTTGGGAGGGTAAAGGAATGGCTCTCCCAGGCATTCAGCTGTAAGACATGAGGGAATATCTCCCAGGCTGCCAGCCCTGGTAACACAGGTGTTAAGAATTCATTTCTGGTGCCTGTAAAGCCTACATTCTGGGGAGGAGGGGATGGGGAAACTCGTCAAGTGTCAGTAATTAGGGAAAGCCATTGCTGCAGAGTTCGTGATGGCCATCTGGAGTTTCTCTAACCTTTCTCTTCAAGTTAAGAGTCAGCAGAGGCACAGCCATTAGACACTTAAAAAACATATTTTCACTATACCTTGTTGACCACACACCTGAACTATTATTAGGCTGTTAAAAAAATGATAAGGAGTGTAAAATGTTCTCCTACTTTGCCTAGCAGGAACAGAACTGGAAACAAAAATGCCTGATGAGTTTCAAGGTGACATGCCGTTTCCCAATCATCTCTTTCATGGCGCACTGTTTGCACTTAGGTACACCAAAGCAATGTAATTAAAGTATCATTTCATTGCTTCACCTTTTAGGATCCAGTCTATCTGGGAGGGATTTTTTTAAACCAGTAGTTTGAAGCTCAGATCTTTCCAACTCTCAGAACAGATGGCACAACCATGTTAGCAGTGACACTATATATACACACCAAGTGAACTAGTGGTATTATCTGGTTAAGTGGCTGTCAGCATTTCCATTACAAACCCAGCTTTCAAGGGTCTATAATTCAGATACTTTAAATAACATCTGGCTGAAACTTGGTGTATACAAGTGATGAGTGTGGAGTAAAAATTAGTATAATTTTGTGAATGCCTGAATACTTCTGAAAGCTTGATCAATTGGGCCTTTTTTTAGCGACGACTTCCACTTATCAGTATATTTGGGGATTTTTAGCACATGACAATCATTTATTCAGTCATTCATTCAGCAGATATTTATTTCCCATTTCCCATGTGCCAGGCCCTTTTCTAAGTGGTGGAGATCCTCTGGAGAATAAGCGGACAGAGTTCCTTCTCCCCAAAGGGCTTTTATATTCATGAAGAAATTGAAAATCAGCAAGTAAAATATACAAATAAATCTCAAGTCAATATGTACAGCTAGGGATTAGAGTATGTTTCATAAAGTATTCTCAGTATTTTAAATAGTATATCTTGATCCTTCTAATCTTATTTTCATTCCACTGTCAAAAAAAGGAGCAATATTTCCTTTGATATTTATATTGTCTCGGTCAATCATAGTTAACAAAAATAGATGCAAAGCACACCTCAAAAGAATTTTAGCTGCCATGGTAGAACAGAATTTTTCTTATCTGACATCACAGATTTTAAATGGACCAAAAGATCCAAAAAACATAGAAACTGGGCTTTTCAAAGAAATCACGTTAGTTTTATGAATAACTACTGTATAACAGCTAGAGGGGAAGGGGAACCCAGGTTTTGTAGGGCTAGAGGCTTATACAATTTGGGGAGTCCCCTTTTATGAAAATGGATCTCCAGTAACAAATTTAAGTAAAAAAGTTAATATTTAGAATGAGAAAGGAAATAAAAAGTTACAAATTGAAGAAAGCTCCCACATATCCCAACATCAAAAAACCCAGGGCCTGTAGAGAAACTCCGGTAAGTGACAGTCTCCGAAGCTTTAGCTTTACGTCCTTCACGGTAAATTAGTCACAGAGTAGAGGAATTGCCCTTAGCCAATATGGTGATTTGACACCAATCTTATAACCAAAGAATCTCAAAACAGCTGCAAGAGATGTAGAGAACAAACATATGGACACCAAGGGGGGCAAGTGGTGGTGGTGGGGGGGGGCCATGGTGATGTGCTGAATTGGGAGATTGGGATTGACATGTATACACTGATGTGTATAAAACTGATGACTCATAAGAACCTGCTGTATAAAAAAAAATAAATTTAAAAAAAGCTGCAAGTTTGAAAGAAAATAGAAGACATGCTGAATACTGACTGAATTGTAATAAATGAGAAGCAAACATTTAAGTAACATAAAAGAAACCAGAAGAAATTACACTTTTAAACTTCTACCTGGTGCCTAAGATTTTTTTTCCTTTAAACCACATAGCATTGTCTGAAAAGTTCTATTTTCAAGACTAGAGTACTGCTTTCTCTCTACTTGATAAATTAATGTCATGTAGCAAAAATTTTCAATTCCAGCAACTGTGACTACTGGGCACCTAAGAGAGGGATCCTATGGCCATGTTTCATCTTGGTGAAAAAGAGCATTATAATAAGATAAAGGCCACCTGTCACATGAGTGATCATGGGTGGCCCCCAAATTTTACTTGTTAAGGAAAAAGGATGTAGAGGAAAGAGGGCAGGCTTGGGAGACGGACAGTTTTGATTCAAACCCAAGTTTTCATACATATTAGGTGAGAGTCCTGAGGTAAATTAATTTCTCTCTCGATCTCAGCTGTAATAATAATATCTCCATTGTAAGGATATTTTAAGGCTTAAATGAGATGCCTACGCCTAGAGAACCAAGCACAGAGTGGATAGTCAACAAATACTATCTTCACCTCCATCCACACTTGTAAGTAGCACTGAATGATGAACATGTGTAGTAAAGCAACATATGTTGTCTATAACCCCGTCTCCTTCCTGGTAACTCACAATCTTCTTTCTGGTAGTGTCCAGTCACCATCAGGTGATGTCCGCTATGACACTATCTCTCAGCACTGAATGATAATGTCTTCTATTATAAGAGCTTCCAGGGACTTACTCTATTCTCCTCTTCTAGAAAAAAGGAACCGCCACCTCTGTGCATTACAAAGTTATTTATCATGCATACTATCCTGTAGGTATAATGATCACAGTTCCTTTATTCAAAGATATCCCATTAGCCAGCCAATTATGTTGGTGATCTGTTATTCTCCTTTACAGCCCAAATGCTCCCTGCTCTCCAATTCACATGAACCTTTAAGAATGCCATATGTTCAAATTGCTTCACTCTGTACTTAGTCCCTTTCCTCCCATTATCCCCATCTGTGTAACTGCATGCTTTGGGGAATGCATACTTGACTTTTCGTTGGTTTTATATCCAAGCTACTACCCAGTTTATTTATATGTGCTTTCTTTAATTGCTTCCTTCGGGTATTTGTTTCGTGTTTACTTGACTAAAAATCTTGGTTAAAACAGTCTGTTCTGAGAAAACGTGGAAAGTTTCTAAGTTGACCGTCTTACTCCTAGTTTGCACTTCTACGGACAAGACCATTTAATTCTCAGTATGGTTGATGAAACACATCCTGTCTTTGTTCCTGCACCACTGCAAAAATAGTTCTAAGTCTACATTTCCTACAGTTATCTCATCTTCCTTTTATTCATGCCATTTAGCTTAGGTGAACAAAAGACGTAAGGTCTTTTAATTAATTAAAATTTCATTAATTAAATATCATTAATAATGACATCATTTAAAGTCAAATAATAGCTATATGGTGGTGGGGGGTTACCAAAATGATGCAACCATTAATCTTATCATCTGAAAGGTTTCAGTAAACCTTGAGAATATCTGATTGACTTTTCATTAATATCAGCACTGTTTCAGTATTTGCTTTAAGATTGATTTTGACTTTTTTAAAATTTATTTTTATTAATTTATTTATTTTTATTTTTGGCTGCGGTGGGTCTTTATTGCTGTGTGCGGGCTTTCGCTGGTTGCGGCGAGCTGGGGCTACTCTTCATTGCGGTGCGTGGGCTTCTCACTGTAGTGGCTTCTCTTGTTGCGAAGCACGGGCTCTAGGCACGTGCCACAACTAGGCTTCAGTAGTTGTCGCACGTGGGCTCAGTAGTTGTGGCATGCAGGCTCTAGAGCGCAGGCTCAGTAGTTGAGGCACATGGGCTTAGTTGCTCCACGGCACGTGGGATCCTCCTCGACCAGGGCTCAAACCCGTGTCCCCTGCATTGGCAGATGGATTCTTAACCAATGAGGCACGAGGGAAGCCCCTTGACTCTCTTTAAATGGAAACATCCACATCATATTTCTATATACCTGAAGAACTGGCTGGTGTACATGGTAAAGACAGAATTATTTAAATGGTTACATTTCTTTGGATCAAAATTGTATTTTTGGTAAAGGGTTTTCTGAAGTCTGACAGGAGAACTTTTTGCCATTGTTCTACAATGGACGCAGTTTAATGTAGGACTTTTGTCCCCTGTCCCTACATTATGAAAGGAGTAAATGATTTCATGAATGATATTGGATTATCCTTCTGCAGTACATAGCATGTAATAAGAAAATATGGAAACATATTGTAAAGCTATCTGGGCCAAGTTTCTTCCTGTTTAGAGACAAAGGTTTTGCTATGTATTTCAGAATGCAGTGTTTCTAAGAGCAGAATATGGTGGACTTCAGAAAGGCATTCTAAAAGCCCAACACAAATTTTAACCTAATTTATGAGTCCTCTTACTAGAGGATAGATGTGAGGTTCATAGAAGAAGTATTATTTTGCCCATGCTTCTGAAATTGGAGCTCCATAGACACATCTCAGGAACTGCCAAGTGAACACAAAGCCCAAGATTAAGTATAATGCATCTTCTGTGAATGTTGATTCTACGTGAAATCTTGGGGGGAAGAAAATCAAATAATTTAATTGTAAATAATTTCCTTTTAAATCAACACCTACGGATATATTATTGAATAGAATGTAAAGTCTTTCTGACTAGACATGAGACTTCAAAAATATTCCAGTCTGGGGCTTTCCTGGTGGCACAGTGGTTGAGAGTCCGCCTGCCGATGCAGGGGACACGGGTTCGTGCCCTGGTCTGGGAAGATCCCACATGCCGCGGAGTGGCTGGGCCTGTGAGCCATGGCCGCTGAGCCTGCGCGTCTGGAGTCTGTGCTCCGCAACGGGAGAGGCCACAACAGTGAGAGGCCCGTGTACCGCAAAAAAAAAAAAAAAAATTCCAGTCTGGTAGTGAGCTCCTATGTGTAATGACCTGTTGCTGCAGGGGGAACATGGCCATTCTCTGCTGCCCCTAGCGTTACCTTAACAGAAATGCTTTATAAAGTATACCCTTACATAATTTGAAGTATCATTCCATTGTCTCTCTTAGCAAAGCCTATCCAGAAGGGTATTCCAAAGGTTAATATGTTTGTCCATAAAGAAATATTTGTTAATTCCTATCTATACACAATACACAATTAAGAAGACAAGTTGGGAAAACCACAGATACTATACACTGCCTTTCCATATCTTGTTCCCACCGTAGATGTTTGCCAGTAAAGGGCAGTGATCATAACACAGACATATTAAAGAAAAATAACATCATTTCAGACATATATAATTTTTATACCTATTTTATTTGATCCACATACTCAAACTGAGGTAGGACCAACTCATCATCACTGTACTTATTATGATAATGAAACAGTGAGTAATGGGTACCTGAACTGAGGGAATTCTGGAACAATATCCTGTATAGGTACTCATAAGGCAGTTGGACTAGGTTAAGAGGCTGAATACAAAATTCAGGCTATTAGCACTTTTTTAATATAAAATATTTTGTTTTTCTGGTAAAGTAAAATTACTTTGAAGAACACAAGATAATATTATTATGCAAATGAGCAGGACCCTATGGGGCCTTCCTGGGGCAGGCCCTTCCCCCATATCCTCTGCTCTGAGGTAGCCAGATAATAGTAACTCATGCATATTTCCTGAGTTTTTCAGATGCTAAAAACCACCACCAAATGGGAGAAATTAACTACTTTTTGATCATGAGCACATAGCCCCAGACCTGCTGGCGCCTAAGGATTGATAAATTAACCACCCTGTTACTTCAGCATCAACCAATCACAATTGTGCATGACTTGATCGCATACCCTGTGAGCCCCACCTCCCTCACCTGGCCTTTAAAAATGCTTTCCTGAAACCCTTTGGGGAGTTGGGGGGAGGGTTTGGGCCTAAGCCACCCGTCTCCAGCTTGGCCCTGCAATAAGCCTTTCTCTGGTCCAAACTCCAACGTTTCGGTATTGTTTGGCTTCACTGTACGTCGGGCACACCAACTTGTGTACGCTAGCAATTACACAATAATCCTCATTCATTACAACCTCAGTCAATGGAAATTAATGATAATTTGACTAATGCCGTACTGAACTGAGCTTTTACACTATTTACCCAGATAGTAAAATTACCATGCAAGATTTCACAATGACTGACTCATATGAGGGAAGAAATGTCATATTTCACTGCCATAATGTCAAATAAGAAGCACACGCTAATTACACGATTAATTTGGTCCAATGAATTTATTATTTAGCATAAACCTCAAATTTTTCATCTTACGTGCGTAAGCTAGAGATGTAAGATTGCATTCCTAAAGGTGGTTATTTGTGTTAAGCTGTTCTCTAATTCACAATTCCATTTTCTAATTGGTCTAAAATATAGAAATATCATATATCAAAATACTCTGATATCTAAATCCAATCATAAGAGATTTGTTCTAATTTGTATCTAGTATTACTATATTTATAGCCTCTGAGACTGACCATGAAATTGTAGCTTCCCATTGTCCAGATAACACTTACATATAATTCTGACTAATAAAAGAAAACTAGACAGAAACAGGCAAAAAAGAATATATTTCATAAATACTACTTTTTATTTAGATTTCTTATTATGGACTACATATATAAAATTCTTTCTTAAAAGCTGTTGGCATCAGTCCACTCACAGTACTCATTCTCTCTCCTCAGCCTCCTGCGCCTCCTCATCCTCCTCTCTCCCTCCCTCCTTCTATCGACTTTAAAAGGGAAATAACTTTAAAGATACACATTGCTCAAAAACAAATCAATGAGTAACTGAATAAAATGATCAAACGCTTAAGGTGCTTAAGAAAAAAAACAAAACTGCTTTGCCTTTTCTGGATTAGCGGGTCAACACATAATTCCAAGCCTCCTATAGGGGGAGCTGCCGCACTATTGAAGTAGACCCCGGCCTTCAGTTAGGTATCTATAATTTTAAGCCTACCTTACATAAACAGAAAAGAAATACTAACGACTTATTAACATGTAATTGCAGAACACTGTTTTTTTCTTTCTTCACGATGTCACAGATGTCAACTGAATGTGTCTAAGGAAGTTGATACTACAATCTGTTGGTAAAACACAGTATTTTTTTGTTTTGTTTTGTATTTGGAAGAACATAGACCAGGTGACAAGGCAATGTATTAAATGTGGGCTGCATAATACACAAAAGGATAAGTTAACAAAAGAATAAAATGATACAATTTCAGAAAAGTGAGGGCCAAAGAAGTGACCCCTTCCGCCCCCCAATTCTTCTGCACTAATAGCAAGGGGAAATATCACAATACAATACAAATTTTAATAAATTTATGTCAGAACTTAATGACTGATCCTTGGAAATGTGGTCTGGTAGCAAAGGGTTGAGTCAACATGGAGCGCAGGGAGGAAATAATTAAGATGAGATTTGTCAACTCTTTTTATTATATGTGCACCAAGCTATAACTCACTAAATTTAATTAAATTCTGATGGAAACCTCAGTGTCTTTATTTATTTACTCTTAGCTAAGGGTTATGAATACTAATTATTTTCAGTTATTGTTTTCAAGAGAATCTAACAATCTAAGTTAAAGTATAAATCAGTTATTGGTAAAGAAATACTTTAAAATATTAGATGACTATGGGGCAAGACGGAATAAAGACACAGACCTACCAGAGAATGGACTTGAGGACGTGGGGAGGGGGAAGGGTAAGCTGGCACAAAGTGAGAGAGTGGCATGGAAATATATACACTACCACACGTAAAATAGATAGCTAGTGGGAAGCAGCCGCATAGCACAGGGAGATCAGCTCGGTGCTTCGTGACCACCTAGAGGGGTGGGATAGGGAGGGTGGGAAGGAGGGAGACGCAAGAGGGAAGAGATATGGGAACATATGTGTATGTATAACTGATTCACTTTGTTATAAAGCAGAAACTAACACACCATTGTAAAGCAATTATACCCCAATAAAGATGTTAAAAATATATATTAGATGACTATAATGTTATTGATGAGCTGAAATAATACGAAGATTTGAGGTGAAGTTCCTAAGGTTATAAAAAATATTACTCAATAAAGACATTTAAAATCCAGCAAAGTTGTGCTTAAGCAATACAATTATCTTTTGTAAAATTAAGCACGTAAATGAAAAATATGGTATCTTTTAATGGTGAAATTTATGGAAATTGCTTTGTTATGTGCTTTTCCAATTTACCCAAAGAATTGTAAATTTCTTAGTAGGTTGCTTATTTGAATTCAAGAAAAGTATTCAATATTATGACTGTTTTTTGATAATAGAGCTGGTTATATTGCAAGAGTTTATTTATAATGCTTTATACCTGGTTGATTTATACAGACGATGAACAAACCATTTATAATATTTCTCTGAAGCTTTATTTTCCCTTTATAGTCACTAAATTCAATGCCTAAATCAAGCTCATAAATTATATAAATTATTGGTTAGTACAGTTACTATAGCTCTTTCCACATGCTCAAACCTTAATAATAACTTTTATAGTGTATAAACTGACAAAGTGAAAGGGCTATGAGTTTTTTTTAACCTCAACTAGTTTTTAGCAATTAATTATTCTGAAATTTACTAATATGCTAGAGAACAATAAATTTGCAAGTTTTTAGCAATGGCGCAGCATGATTCTTATTGAGAATCTGAAACAATATGATATATACACAAAGAAAACTGAGTTCTTGACAAAAATATTGTCACAGAAATGAAAAAAATACATCTTTATATTTTTCACAGGCTCAGAGTTTTACTGATATCAAAAAAATCTCACTGATTATTTCTCTGAAACTGGGATGTATCGGAAGAACTACTGAAAGTTTGTAGGATAAAATGATTATTTTCATCTACAAAGCTGCTTTATACTTCCTTTCATCTTAGGAATTTCAAAGTCTTTTAGCATGTGAACTGACTTATTGAATAAATCATGTATGCACTCAACCTGATTTGAAACAAAAGAAGAAAGTGAAATCTGGGGATAATCAATTAGTTAATTTGAAAAGTAATATTATTAATTAATTTAACATTCACTGAGCATTATGCCTGGCACTGTAATAATCCATGGAAATAAACAGTCCAGTGAGATATATGCTTGTCCTCCAGTGCATAAGTCCAAATACATATAGAATCTAAATAGCTATATGGGAAGAGAAGGATCTGGATAGGGAGAGAAGAGAGATATAAACTTTGCGGATCTGTATTTAAACAGATACGTAAGACTCAGAGGTCCTGGCAGAGAGACAAGGAAAAGGAAAGAGAGGACTTCAGAGAGAACTTCTCAAAGGTAGTGAATATTGAAGTATACTATAAAAATGCAAACATAGGGCTTCCCTGGTGGCGCGGTGGTTGAGAGTCCACCTGGGGACAGGGGTTCGTGCCCCAGTCCAGGAAGATCCCACATGCGGCGGAGCGGCTGGGCCCGTGGGCCATGGCCGCTGAGCCTGCGCGTCCGGGGCCTGTGCTCCGCAACGGGAGAGGCCCGCGTACCGCAAAAAAAAAAAAAAAAAAAAAAAACCTCAGGGTGGGGCTTCCCTGGTGGCACAGTGGTTGAGAGTCCGCCTGCCGATGCAGGGGACACGGGTTCGTGCCCCGGTCCGGGCGGATCCCACATGCCGCGGAGCGGCTTGGGCCCGTGAGCCATGGCCGCTGAGCCTGCGCGTCCGGAGCCTGTGCTCCGCAACGGGAGAGGCCACAACAGTGAGAGGCCCGCGTACCGCAAAAAAACAAAAACAAAAAACCTCAGGGTGATATAGAGGAAAACGTCAAATATCTCTTTATAATCTCTGATTTTATTAATTCAGTTACATATATTTAAATATCATATATAAATGCTGTTTTAAAATATTTCTCTATTCTACTCACATTTAATGAAATAATTTTAAGATGCTTCAAAGCCAACTCCAACATCAATGTCCTCCCATTACCTTGATCCCTTTTCTGCGTCCCCTAACAGTGTTCTAGAACACATACCGCTTCAGTCTAAGTTATTTGAGACACAGCCCGTTTTTGATTGTGTGTTTGGTATTCTTACAGGAAATGTTAACTGAAGCCTGGAATGTTAACTGAAGCCATGAGTACCTGTTTGCATATCAGAGACTTAAATAAATTATCCTTTGGCATAATTTGTGATCCCCACAAAATAACTCCTTCTGACAATTCTTTTTAAAGTAATCTTGAAATGACTTGTTTTCAGTGACATTTAACACTTTAGATATTGATGTATGAGATACTATTTTCTATTTTGGGGGGGAGGGGCGTGGGGGGAAACACTGCTAAATTAGTATTTCCTAGACTTAAGTAGTTGTTAAAAGTGCTCAGAGTGTGAAAGTTTGGGGGTAATATTAATTTCAGCTTTTTGGAAACTTTATTTGCTAATATGCAGCATGAACTTATAGGAAAAAATATAATAGGTGACATTTCTCTTTCTTAAAAGAATATAACCGTTTTTTTAAATTTTATTTTATTTTTGTGGAGCATTTTATGAGAGTGAGGCTCTGTGGCACATGTTACAAAAAAGAAAGCTCTGCTTTACTACTAGAGATACAAATTAGGGACTCCAAGCGTTGTAAAGTGTGTAATGACAGGACATAAAGTTGGAAAGGGCCTTGGAGCTCTTGCTAAGAATTTGGAACTGTGTGGAGCTGGTATTTAGGTACAGAGGGCAGTAGGGGTGGGGTTAGGAAGAGTTAGATGATATATTCCAGAAATCACTGCATATGGTCATATTCAAGCAATATATAGGAGTTATATTAAATACGATTAGGTTGAATCATGCACTAGAAACATATGTCTAAATCTATCAAGTTTGAATCCTAACCTGAAACAATTTATGTATTTTGGCACATGCTAGCAGAATGCCTTACTTTTAAATATTCACACAATGCAATTGCCGTTCTGGAATCGCAGATGAAGCCATTAGCTACACAATGGCATTCTGTGATTTTTTTTTTTTTGAGTATATATACATTTTAATATAGATAGCTGGCTTTTTAAAAACTCCATTTCCTTGAATTTTGGAAGGACTAACATGAATTTCAAAGGAGCTCTCCAACTAAATTTGCTTAAGAAGATGAAATAAATGCTCTGCCCGTGAATACAGAGTTGCAGTATGGAATATTTAAGCACTTGAATGGGGAGAAAGAGTAATTAGGAGAGTGGCTTTTCATCTGCTCAAGTTCTGAGACTGTGTAAACCTTTAGCAGTATCTTATCCTTTCCCCTTTACTCCCATTTTTTTCCCTCACATATTCTTAATTTCTTTTCCTATTTATTTTTCAAATCCAAAGTAGTGGTGAGTAGGAAAGAAGACATCACATCTAACTACCCCAGAACTCAAAGGGATTTCTTTGTTAGGTTGTCTACATTACAGCCTCCAATTTTGTGCCATTGCAGGTACCCTGGAGATACTGTGGGTTTGGTTCTAGACCATCGCAATAAAGCCAATATCGTAATGAAAGAGGTTAAAATTTTTTTTGGCTTCCCAGTGCATATAAAGTAATGTTTACACCATATTGTAGTCTATAAGTGTGCAGTAGTATTTTGTCTAAAAAACACATGTACATACTTTAATCAAAAATATTTTATTGCTAAAAAATGCTAACCACCATCTGAGCCTTCAAGTCATAATCTTTATGTTGGTGGAGAGTTTGAAATATTGTGAGAATTACCAAAATATGACACAGAGACATAAATTGACATAAGACAGATTAACAGGAGAAAAATCACACAGAAGTTTGGTAACATGTATACATGGGAGAGACCCAGGAAAACTGAGTAACTTTTGGCGGAAGCCCTCACCTTAAATACCATCTCCAGCTAAAGACAAAAGAAGTGTGAGCAGGGGCAGGAGGTAGCGGTTTGGGACCTGAAAGGGGAGGAAGGCAATTTGCCTGGGGATAAAAAGGCAAATGCTTGCTGGGCCCTGCAGATACAAAGGGACACAGAGAGGAATTTTAACAGACAGACTTTGCCAGGTTGTTCCCTGTCTCCACACCTATTGGGTTGGCCTTTTGTAATGTTGTGGACAAACCTGAACGAACATTTTGGCCAACCCAATACTTATGCTATATTATATTATCTTATACCTATTATACTATAGTTATCTATGGCAATAGCTCCCTTCCTGGAACAGGTCCTCTATCTACATTCTTTATGCAGTTAGGGAGAAGGTCAAAGATTCTTCCTGAGTCTTTGGGGCCTTGATTGTTTTCAACTTGAAATAATTCACACCCCAAAAAGGCACTTCAGGGCGGCAAAGTTTGCTCCCCTGCAACAGTTATGAAACTCCTTTGACTAATCTCTTTAATGGGTCCTTAACACTCCTGAGGTGCAGCCTCCTGCCCACTGACATATTCCTATTTTCATGTTTAGTGCAGTTATCTACCCAGTTTGTACATTTATACTTTTAGGGAGAAAAAACTCTCATTATGTGTTTTTATCCACTTTGCCATGGTTTACATGTATAGACTGAAACAAAGTTTTTCACATAGTATGGAACATATGTGGGACACATTTTGAGTGGGAATTGGTGAAAAATGATTTGTAAGAAGACATATTCCAGTTCCTTTCTCTTCACTTCCCTGCAAGTTTCCCACATAACGAGTGGAGAGGCCTTCTTTCTGAATCTGTTATCTCATGGGGGTCATTGGCTTCACAAAGAGGTCTTATGGCTTTTTCTTTGAGAGACAAACAATAAATGAATATAGCTGAAGTTCAACGGTTTTGTCCAGTTTTACTCACCAAAATTGGTATAACTCTCACCGTAAATACGATCTTCAGCTAAAGAGTAAAGAGGATGTTGGGGGTAGAAATTTGGCACTTGAAAGAGGAGGAAGGCAATTCACGTGGAAAAGCAAATGTTAGGTAAACACGTGTTTGCTGGGCCAGGCAGAGACAATGGGACACAGAGTGGACTCTGATCTTCAAGCGTTTTCCCCACCACACCTCCCCCTTTATTCTTTGCAGATATCTCTAATGACAGCTCTATTCCTGTAACAGGCCCTCTAAATTCTCCAGGCAGTTAGCAAGAAAGGTCAAAGTTTTTTCCTGAGTCTTTTGGGCCTTGACTGTTTTCAGCTCGAAATAATCCCCATACCAGAGAGACATTTTTGGGGGTGGCAAATTTTTCCCCCTACAACCCCAAAATAAATAACTTGGAAGCATAGTCATCTAAAGCAATCCGAAAGATATGAAATGGATGTTAACTGAGTTTCAGAAAAATACATTTGAAAAGGCTGCCTACCCTATTAAGCCCTAAATGGACATATCATTTTCGGCAATTACAAAGGAGCCAGAACACTAAAAGCTCTCTTCAAATATAAAGTATAGGATCTAGAAAATGCATCACTTTTATGTCATTTATATTTCATTTTTAATTTAAACCTCAATCAGTCTTCCTTTCCTAATTTGATCCATCCATTTCCCCCTCTCTACATTACAGTTCTCATTTAAAATATAATCCCTTTTTTATAATAGGTTTTCTACGAGTAAAATAACTTCAATTATAAGACTGAAGGAGGGAAGGTTGAACTTAAATGCTTCGAATAATTCCGTATTAAGTATTTAAGAACAGTAAATCGAGGGTACTGACATGGCAGAGCACAGGAAAAAAGAATCAAAGGAGGAGAATTTTCTTTAAAATTTACTGACTCCCTGATGATTCCTGCAAAAGTTGTAACTTATGGGCTAGGACTCTACACAATCAGAACAACCAACTGAAAAATGAGTCATTTTATTATTTGCCTCATCTTAGGAGAATCATTCCTAGAAAGCTAACCAAACAACTGCCTTGAGTTATCTTCTTCAAAAAATTGACTCAAATAAAAGTGGCAGAAGTCCTTTCCCTTTCTCTTCACTGATCAGACACAAATATGCACATATATTTCTCACTTCTCACTGGTTTCCTTCCTCTACTGCTCATATTGCTAAAAGCATTTGGGCTTCTTTCTCTATAATATCTGATTTCATGCTGAGAGAGCCCCTATTGCTATCTAATAATACATAGAAAGGAATGTATATGGTATCATGATCCGTTAAAATCACATTCTCTTAGAGGCTTATTTCTACTGGAAAGCACAAAGGAGAGAAATGTTTAAAAACAACAAAAAAAGACATACATGAGAAGACATAAAATTACCCCCTTTTATAACTTGACCAATAAAACGAGACTATAGTCTCTAAAGTATTAGAATGAGCATTTTCTCATTCCTTAACATTGTGTCAACTACAGATTGGCACTTGCCATCTACCTCTACAAGGATTAAATCAGGTGCCTCTGCAGCTGCTGACCTTCAACATCCCCTGAAAGGAATTCAGGGTGGAGATCAGGAATGAGGCACTGGTGCTCCGAGCAAAACTGGCAGAACAGGTCTTCAGATAGTTAGACGTTTTCAGGAGCTGATTTTATGAGCCCAATTCTTGCATCTCCTCATATCTAGAAAAGCACTAAATTCCTTCATGGTGACGTCTGCTCCTCGTGACTAGCAGTAATCCTCATGAAATCTTCTGCAAAAATATGTGCTTGATTGCATGTATTCCCCCTTCACCAAAATCATATATATATTGACCTCCCCCCACCACTTCTTTGGAGCAGTTTCTCAGAGCTATCTGAAATGCTGTCTCCCGGGCTGCAGTCCTCATTTTGCCCCAAATAAAACTTAACTTGCAACTCTCACATTGTGCTTTTTTTTTTTAAGTTAAGAGCTGTCTGCACTAACTAACCCAAGTTGGAGGCAAACCTTGCTTCTCCAGGAAACAGGTTAGTTAAGTGTCTGCTCAGAAGACCCGTCTTATCTCCTTGTGTGGGTTCAAAGGGGGACGGTAGACTTTTAGGAGGAAAGGGTATGAGGAAGTCTACTCTGGCCTCAGAATTTTTAAGAATTTAGTTCTAGTGGATATCAAAAAGTATCACGCAGTATCTTAATTTTAATTTCCCTGGTACAGTTGAGCACAATACACCTGTTTTCATCTCTGTTAAAAATACCTTTTAATCCATATTGTAGATTTACAGACTTACTTATAATATATTCTGATAAAAAGAAGTTCTTAATATCAACATATTGATATTATCTATTCTTGTATAATTAATTTTTTATTGTATGGTTTAAAAAACTCTTCCTTACCCTTGAATCATAAAGGTAATTCTCCTATATTTTCATCTAAGTATTTAAAATTTTCCTTTAACATTTAAGAAATTAATCCATCTAAATAGACTTGTGTGTGCGTGTGTGTGTGTGTCTGTGTGTATAACGTAGAGAATGTTTTTATTTCTTAGATGTAGCATCAATTGTCCCACTAATTTAAAAGACCATCTGTTCTCCACAGATCTTCCTTGGTACCTGTGCTATTCATTTACACACACACACACACACACACACACACACACACACACACACACACAAACTCTCTAGTATCTTCGGCTTCTACATTCTGTTTCAAACAACAGTTTGCCCATAACTTTGCAAATCCACGCGGTCTTTATTGCTAAAAGCATATACTAGTGAGTTAGTTTGTTTTCAAGAATAAGTTGCCAACTCTTTAGTCTTTGCTCCTGCTTATAAATTTGTCAAACTCCTTCATGAAACACACTACAAATTTTATAAGCCTCACTTCGAATATATAAAACAATATGGAGGAGAACTGGCATCTGTATGACACATGGATTGTATCCATTTACTTGCCCTCTATTTTGTTTTTGAAACCAAAAAAAATCCTCACAAAATTCAGCCATCTTTTGATACACTTATTACTAGGTAACTTACATTTGGGATTGTAATAGTACCTTTTAAAAACATATTTTTGAGCTGTTGATCACACATGACTTTTTGATTGTTAATCATGTAACTAGTCAGCTTGCTATATTCCCTTATTTAATTAAAAAAATATATTCTCTGATTTTTGAGGTGTTTTATGTGGCTCTCTTGCTACAATTAATAGTATTCTTTCATTTCTAAATCACAAGCTCTTATTTCATTTTACTTGTGTTACCATACTACCTAGGCCCCACTTAAAGTTTTAGGTTAAAGCAGTTATTGTGGGCATCTGTATCTTTTTTTTTTCCCTAAATGAAAGTAAGCGCTTCCACTATTTTATCATTAAGAACAATGTTGGCTTGTTATATTTGTCCAGATATTCTTTGTGGTACAAAATGGTTTGATCCTCCCTAATCCTATTTCTTATACTGTGGCACAAAGGAAAAGTACATTTCTCAACCTTCCTTATGGTCATGATGGGGTCCTATTATGGAGTTTTGACCACTGGGATATGGAAAAAAGTCAAGTACACAACTTCCAGAAACAAGTCATCATGACTTCCAGTCATAAACCACCATGGGATATCACCCACAGTGCTTCTGTCTGTCTATAAGACTGGACGCAGGGGACATCAGGATGTTAGAGCCACAAAATAGAATGGGCACAGCACCATATGTCACTGTGTTTCAGGCTAGGCTCATCATCAAGCAGTCTCTGAGACTGAGATTAATGTGTAGAATGTTTATTAGACTATTCTTTTAAAAAAATTTTTTATTGAAGTATAGTTGATTTACAATGTTGTGTTAGTTTCTGGTGTACAGCACAGTGATTCAGTTATATACATATATATATATCCTTTTTCATATTCTTTTCCATTATTGCTTATAACAGGATATTGAATATAGTTCCCTGGGCTATACAGTAGGACCTTATTGTTTATCTATTTTATATATAGTAGTTCGTATCTGCTAATCCCAAAACTCCTCATTTATCCCTCCCCCACCCCCTTTCCCCTTTGGTAACTATAAGTTAGTTTTCTATGTATTACATTATTCTTGAGGAAACATCTGTGCCCGGGAAAAAAGAAGGACTGGGCAGGAAAAGTTGAGAACAGTTCAGTCTCCCCAGGGACTTCAGCTGTCTCTGAACTGTACTGGCATGAGGAGTCAGAGTCCAAGCACCTTGAGGAGGGTGTCCGAGGGAGGGGAAGTGGCCGGGCAGGGGTGCTGGCAGGTACTGAGCTGGCTGAGAGTGGCGTGCGTGCGTGCTCGCTCGCGAGCCATCTAGAGCGGGGGATCAGAGCCTATGTGAAGTGGGAAGTGCTTCCAGGTGGAGGAAGCTGTCCAGTGTCAGCTTTCCATGTTTGGAAGTAGCCCAGCACCGGGGCCAGGGCCCAGGCAGCATGAGGAGGCAACCCACATGGGGGGAGAGCCCTGGGAGGGGTCTGGGAACAAGAGAAGGATGTCCACATGGAAGGAAAGTTTGGCATGGGGTTCCGACTCCAAGTGGGGTGAAGAGGACGTTTGTGTGTATGTGCTCAGCATGGGAAGTCAGAGACTGGGGTGAGGAAGGTGTCAGTATGCTGAGAAGTCTGGTGTGTCAGAGTCTGACTACAGTGAACAGGGCATCCACGAGGTACATCAAAGCAGGAGTAGAATGAGGAGGGCAACAATGTTGGCGGGGAGAACAGAGGCAGTGGTAGCAGATTGGTTATATCCAGGGAATTTTATCTCATAACAAATATGTTACGAATAATGGGAGCCAGCATTATTCTCACTGGTGAAGAAGGAATTTATAAATATGGAAAGGGAGAAAACTAGAAAGGGTCCTACAGTTTTATACACACACGCCTTGCAATGCATATGTATGTACAGGATATGCGCCTTGGAGCAGCAGCCCACACAATAGCATCGAGCTGTTGGCGCTCACATCTTGGCTTCTACAGTACATACCAATCTCCAGGCTTTTGAAGATGGATGATTCTAGGGCTGGGGTAGAAAAGTACAATATGTACCTGAATACCCTCTTATGTCAGGAAACAAGGAAGTACTCAAACAGGAACATGTCAAAAACGGACTAGCTGAAAAGGCTCCTATTGGCCAAGCCTGAGATTAGGCTAAATAATGACAATAGTGGATGGTAGTCCATTTAATAAAATAGGAAACCTGACTGCATACTGATATAAATGAATAAATAAATAAACTCAGAGTTTGAGGCCAAACAAGGTATTTACGTAGTTTCGCAGCACCTTCTCCATGAGGTACTTACTAATGAAATAGAGGAAAGTGTAACTTTACAGAGCCTGAAAGATGACATTTTACTCAAGAGAACAAAGTGAGCATCGTCAGTTATGAGTCAAAGCAATACTGTTCAACAGGAAGCTTTGAGAATAACAGCGCATCACTTGATAACGAATGTAATAGTGAGGAAACGCCAGACAAACCCAAATTAAAGAAAATTCTATAAAGTGACCTGTAATCCTCAGAACTGTCAAGGTCATGATAGTCATAAAGAGCTCTTTCAGGCTGATGGAAACTGAGGAAATATAATAAATTAATATAATATCTTATTCTGAGTTGGACCCTTTTGTTATAAAGAACATCACTGGGACAATTATAACATGAATGGGATACTTCCCTACAACACTTACGTAAAATAAACCTTTGGAAGAGTTAGTACATCAGGTTACCACCCACTCTCTCATAGGTTCAGAAATAAAAACATTATTTGTTCTTTTAGCTTTTCTGCAACTTTGAGATTATTTAAGAATATTTATACAAGATCAATATATCATTGGCAGACATGGTATGTGCCTGAACTGTAGTATGTAAGCAAGAAACATTTATGAAGTGATTTAATAAACGAATTGAAAGAGGATGAAAAATAAAGGATTTTTTATTAAAATGAATTTATATGCCTAGAAAACAAATAAACTGGAAGATATGCACTGCACTTTTGAAAAGAGTGAAAATAACGTGTTCAATATATAACAGGTTATAGCAAACTTTTCAAAAATGCATTTGTTGGGTATATTTCAAACTATTTATATATGTAACCTGTATTTTTGAGATTACAAAGCCCTGAAAAGAAAAATATGATCAAAATAACAGGCATGAATCAGTGTTTATCACCCTCAATCCCCATTCATTTCTGGAAAATCCTAACATCGGTAAGTGTTTCAAAATGGTTCCAGAAGTACCTAGAGGGTGACTCATGTGTCTCTTCGGCCAAAAGGTGGCAGCAGCGATTATCTTACTATGATGCTTTCATTCTCTATCCCTAGCTTTCCTCTTTCTGTTGACGCTAATAGGCAGCAACAATTTTCTCATTTTCCCCAGAAGTCACTGCTGTTGTTCACGCCTGCCAAAGGCAGTGTTTCAGTGCTTGGGGCCTGCTGAGGCTTCCATCGTGTTGGCTAATACCTGGTATTGAGAGTGATTATGTCTGAGATGAGAGTGTTATCTCCTGTCATTGGCAAAGCCACTAACATGCCAATACCACCCTTCGGAAGACATCACTCACTTCATTTCTTCAGGAGAATCAAAAACTGCTATAACAACACATCTGCTTCTTGTGTTAATTCCATTTTAGTTTTTCATTTGTTCTCTGATTACTAGGACTTACGCAAGGTCTCAACAGTTCAAGAGGCTGGAAAGGAGCATGATCGAAGTGTCATGTTAATTTCTCTTTGTAATGTCTCTCCTTGCCTTGAGTTCATTATGTATGTCTTTTTCCTCTCTTATTGTATTGCCTCCCCAAAAGCTGATTGATAAGCCTACCTATCCTTTAGATATGCACAGATATGAGTAGACCTAAGAGTGATTAAATCTTTGACTCAGGCATCACCCTAAGTACACATGAATGCCCTTCTAGTTCATATACAAATGCTAGCACGTGTGCAGTATGTTACACAGTTTTTCAGAAAGGCAGACCAAACCCGCCATTAGTCTGCATTGCACTGCAAGTTCGTTACCCTCGTTTATACTGTTAAAGGCATTAGTACTGTTAAATAAAACCTGTACTGAATTCCAAGGACATCTTGGAAATTCCATGGAATATGTGGCCTGTTATCTCAAAACTTTCTTCTAAAATCTCATTTCCATTTTCTAAAATTACCATGAATACATATACAGAAAACATCATACCATGTAATATTATATAATTATGATGTGTAGTTGTATATATAGTCTATAAAGTAGTAAAACCAGATTATCTATATTAAAAATTATGAACAATTAAAAACTTTTAATCTTTTTAAAGTAAATCAATTTAATAGCTCTTTAAAATTATTTTGTTCATTGAGAAAAATAAATTTAGCTCCTTTATGTTAAAGAAAATAAGCATCACATATATGTACAAAACAACTGAAAATTAGGATATTGAAATCACAAATTTTAGTATCCTTCAACATATTGAACTAATGTGGATTTGACAAAGAACGGTTTGTACTGCTTCAGTAAACAGCACGATCACGGAAGAAGTTTTATCTTTTAAGGAAGCAAGTTAGTAGTAATTAAAAATGTACATTAGATGAATAATTCAGTTCCTTTCAAGAGAGGGTCTTCATTTGTAAGACTTGCTTAGATACCAATGTATAATTTAAATTACTTTGGCATTTTCAAATAAGGCAGGATAAATAGTATACACTCTCATCCTAAAATAAAAAGCAAAACTCGTACAGGTTCAGGAAGGGAAACTATTCCAGAGAAAAAGATTAACATTAGATATGGGGAAACATGAATGATAATTTCAAGGTTTCCAAGAGAATACATACAATAGCAGCTACTCAACAAGGTGACAGGGGCACTAAAGCAGTAATTATTTTTGTGACATCATCTTTTTTAAATGAGAATTTCATTTTGTTAATTTTAGCTTTTTTAAAATGTCCTTTGCCCCTTTGGTTTACATTCTTATTAAATGATTTATTTTTTATCTTAACGGAGTAAATGGATTATAAATAATAATCTACATATATATGTGTTATTCTTAAAATTAATAATGTTAATTTAAGGAGGGCAAATCCAAAAATAATAAAAATATATTAAAATCAGGAGAATTAAGTTTTTAAAAATGAGCTCTTAAATTTCTGCTGTATTATATGACACCAGACTATGGGCTGACCCTGGGAATAGAGGGTAGATGGACATTCAGTAAGCTCTTAGCTATTTCTTAAGCATTTCCGCTTTGCCCATTAAGGCATTTATATCCTCATCCATTCTGTTCCCAAATGGTTTTATGCTCCATTGCATTATATATTAATAATTATGCAGTTAGGACCTTCTCATGTGTAGATTATTTTCTCTTTCCCTTTAAAGTTTAAGCCAAGTAGGTTTTCAATGTTCAGGCATCTGCATAAAAGTTTTTTTCCTCTCATTCCCAGTGACTTGAGTTAACATTCCTGTTTGAAGATGTAAGAAGATTAGCTAAGAACTCTCTACACCTCTCCTTGTAAATACAAAGAAATTGGAGGGTCTGGGGAATGTATTTTGGGTTATTGAAACTCTGCCTGGCATACCAGTTAGTTTAATTATAGCATATGAAGAACTGCAAAGAATGAAACAAATACACTGGACTAGTTAGTATCACAAAACTTCTCTGGGCAAAAGGTAGGTGGTTACAACGATGAGATCTTTTTTTTTTTTTTTTCTTGTCACACCTCCTGCAACTGGGAATGCTGTGGTGGAAGGGAAAATAAATAGGCGGAAGAGAAAAGGTCAGGTCCAGAATAAAAAATCATTTTGAAAGCTTTGTCTCTGAGATTTACTTGATCTGGGAACTAGCTTCTTCTGTGTACAATGGAGGCTAACTGTCAATAAGATATCCTAATATCCTGTTTACCAAATGGTCTTCATCTTTAACATACCTGATTTCTGGAGTCTAAGATTTATGACTAGGTGTGGGGCCCAATGGAGGTGAGCAGGAGGGGTTCCAGATCCTAATCACAAAGTTCCTCCCTGGCCGTGATTTCTACATGAGTTTTACTGGGGTTAACAGGTGGAGAGAAGAAGCTGCTCTTAATATGTTATTATTATAACTCTGTGGTAAGAAGGCTTGTCTCTCTATGCCTAACGTTTACTCTCAGAAGTGCTGGGAATCGGAGAATATGCTAATCTGCAAAATATTCTCTGAAAATGATCCCCTGGCTTTATTCAAGTGTCACGTGAGGATGTACATTCATTTCTGTGCACATAATTTTTCCTCCTGCCTTATCTCCTTTACCACAGTAAAATACACATAATGTAAAAATTACCATTTCAACCATTTTTAAGCGTATAATTCAGTGGCATTAAGTTCATTCACAATGTTGTGCAACCATCGCCAGTATCCACTCCCAGAACTCTTTTATCCTCCTGAACAGAAACTCCATATCCATTAAACAATCCCCATTCCCTCTTCCTAGCAGCCCCCGGCAACCAACTTCTGTCTCTATGAATTTGACTACCCTAGACACCTCACATAAGTAGAATCATACAATAATTGTTCACTTAGCATAATGTTTTTAACTTTCATCCATGTTGTAGCATATATCAGAACTGTATTCCTTTTTTAGGCTGAATATTACATTGCATATATATTGAACATGTGTGCGTATGTATATACATACACACACACTCACATATATATATATATATACACACACACATATGCATATATATACACACACACACATACACAACATTTTGTTTATCCGTTCACATGTCGATGGACATTTGGGTTGTGTTCACCTTTTCGCTATTGTGTATAATGCTGCTATGAACATTGGTGTACAAATATCTGTTGGAGTTCCTGCTTTCAATACTTTTGGGTATATGCCTAAAAGTGCAGTTTCTGGATCATATGGTAATTCTATGTTTCACTTTTTGAGCAACTAACATACTGTTTTCCCTGGTGGCTGCACCATTTTATATTTCCATCAGCAATGGCCAAGGGTTCCAAATTCTCCACATCCTGAATGACACTTGTTAAACTTTCATTTTTTGATAAACAGCCATCTTAATGTATATGAAATGATGCGTATACAGTTTTTGACCTTTCTCACAGTTTATAGGTTTTATAGAATTCTGATGCTGAGGAATGCATTCCTTTCTTTTTTCTTTCTCATAAATGGCCTCATGAAACATCTATCGGGTTGGCCAAAAAGTTCATTCGGGTTTTTCCAAACTTTTCGGCCAACCCAATACTATTTCTTGACTACCCACTTTACTAATATTTGATAATTGACTGTTACCTAATTTTGCGGTATTACCTTGAGGATAGTGACATAACTCAAGATAATTATCAAACATTTATTTAAATAGGAAAGTTTGTTCTATTCAAAAGTCATGTAAGAGTGAATTTAAGAACTATGAAGGAAATCATAGAAAGGCAGATAAATAAGAAGCCAAGGAGAAATATCCAACACTATGACTTTGTACCTAATACTTTAATGTCAGAATTACTAAAAGAATAAATGTGATATTAAATTTATGCTCGGTACTATAATAATAAAAATAGTTTAGATTTTTCCTTTTCCACTAGATTAACACAAAAATCTCCACTTTACTTGTATTTCGATTTCGATTCATTGTGTTGAGGACTAAGCTGAAGCCAAAATAGAGGTTTTAGAAACAGGCTAAAAAGGAAGCTCAAAGATTAGGAGGAATGAGGGTTACATTGCCCCATGGTGGAAGGAAATGCACGGGGGTAACATCAATGGAAAGAAACGGGGAGATCTGGAAGTTCTATTTCTAAATAAATGATCTCAAGGGTAAGTATTTCTACTCACTGCTTCCCACTGGCCCTTCTGAGGGTAGATAAAGGGAAAAGGGAACCAGGCGGAATGTGGGGCATATATTCACATACAAAAATCAGGGAATAGACTATAATCATGGAATGCAACCACTAGAGCATCTTCTTCCCAACTCTCCCCCAAACCCGTGTTCTTCCTAAGAGCCGCAATATTAGCAACTGTGATTAAAAGCCTTCTCCTTATTTATAAAACTAAAAGTGATATATTTAAAAGCACATTGTAAATGTTAAAGTTCTGTGCAAATATAAGGTATTATTAGTATATTTTAAAAGCTAATCTTTTCTATGTAAGGTATTCTTAGAAAAAATACAGAGCTTTTTAAGTGTGACACAAGTTATAAGAAGAAGGAATGATCATATTTGTGGGGAAAGTGAGCAATCTGCTTCAGGATTAGTGCTCAGCTTTCAAAACAAGGGAGTATATAATTGAAAAAAATGGATATATAGCATTAACGGATTTAATGAGCTTTTCTAACTTTAGAAATTAATTTATATGAACATACATTAAACATGATCATACATTTTAATGATAAGTGATTAATTTCTAATGTTAAAACGTTTTACCTTAATATTTAAATCACTTATTTATGTATACAGTAATATCTAGTTTGCTAAAAATGAAACAAAGCTCACTAGATTGATTGGGCATCCTCTCCCAAGTCTACTTTAATTTTCCAAGTAATTTAAACTAAAGTCAGTTTGGAAATAGTATGTTGCCATAAAATGCTGATTGAAATTGGCTACTGGCGACTGTTTCTCAAACTGTGTCTCCCTGTGGGATGGGAAAAGGCAGCAATCGATTTTCTGTTGGCTTTGCTACTTGGTAGCAATTGGAACATAGGCGGGGAGCTAACGAAGTTACAGATGCTTTAAACTTCTCATTCTGAGCATTCACTGAGGAGACCAAACAGCTCAGAGGAGGAAATCTTGCTTTTATAATGGCTGGTCTCTTGAAAAGTATATACATAAACACTTGATTTAGTTAAGAGCCCCAGTTGACCTTTCTTTGCACTACTTTAACTATAGAAACATTACTTATAAAACTTCCGGAAAGAATCCATTTTGTGTATTTCATCTTCTCGTCATATCTCAAGGAACTATGATAACTGAGTCCGATAAAATAGCTAGAAAAATAAATGCATAATATTAGCAGGAGAGTGCAGAAAATAGATCAGTGGAACAGAGCTAAGAGGTAAGACCAGACACATATTTATGTGAAAGTTAAGTGTGTGATAGAGATGCTATTTGAAACCAGGGGGGATAAAACAGAAGTTTGCTTCAAAGGTGAGTCACTATGATATCCACTTGCAGAAAAGGAAAGTAAATTAAACAAAGTGGATCTGTAACACTACTCATAAAAATAAAATTTGAGACACATTATTAAAGACTTAATATAAAGAAAAAATAAAACAAACTGTTTAAGTGTTAGAAGAAAAAGACCATGTTTAGGATCTTGGGCTAGAAATGACTTCCTTAGCAGGAAAGAAAAATAATTTTTAAAAGGAAGTCATACAGATTTGACTATACTAAATTTGTCTATTTGTATGGCAAATGACAGCACAAAGTTCAGTATCCAGTGTAGAATTATAGGGTAATATTTGCAAAATATATGACAGACATACGATTAGTATAATGATATGCCAATTTATTACTATAACTCATCAAAAATAAAACAACCAAACTGAAAGGTGGACAGGGACTTCCCTGGCGGTCCAGCGGTTAACACTCCGAGCTTCCACTGCAGGGGCATGGGTTTGACCCCTAGTGGGGGAACTAAGATCCTGCATGCCGCATGGTACAGCCAAAGGAAAAAAAAAAAAAACAAGAAAAGTGGAGAAATTTACAAGAAGCAATTCACAGAATTGTGGTTGCAGCTGATGCCAGATGTGAGGGAAATTTTATGCAGATGGAAATGAGCCAGTAGATGGAAAGATTATTGATTCAGGAGAGAAAGAGGAGTCTTGCCGAGGCGAAGTGCTCCACCCAGTGGAGAAGGGATAGGGTTCATTAGTGGAGAAGCTGGCCTAATCTAGGTACACTGACAGTCCCTCCAGAGATTCTAGAGCAAATAGACACAGATAAAGGTAAGTGGGTAGATGTGGTGGTGGAAACTTGTATTTTCTTCTGATTGCTTTATTTTTTTCAGTGAAATGGAATACATCAGCAGGTGAGGGTGATCATGGAAAAGAGTTGTTGGCAATGTGAGGAGAAAGAAAAGAATTATAAACTAGACCCCTAGGAGGGAGTGGACAGGGAAGTGTGGTGTGATTGCTGAACAGCAGTAGGATCCCATAAAGTGAGTGACAATGAATTTAAGTGGGTCTAAATACCATGGTACGTGCTTTGCTCCAGCTATATTTAACTGTGTGTGTGCCATCAAGGACGAGGTAGAAAAGGGGATTTAATTAGCTGTAGGATGTTCAAGAAGGTATGACTTAGAAAAGGGCAAGACATTTGAGGATCTACACAAGGAAGGAATAATAATGATTGCATATAGAATTTAAGTTGAATTACAAAAGGAAGTGAGAACAAGAGAGACATGAGAGACATAAAAAAGATTATAGAATCAACCAATTGAAGGTACAGTGGTGGTTGGCTTAAGAGAGTAAGCTGAAAGAGATGGCAAGTGGTAATTGAATGGTGGGAGGCTTGAACTGGGATTCCAAAGAGGTTGTATTTACCGGCAGTAACGAATTCTATGGCCATTAGTTTATGGTTACGGTATGATGGAAGACAAAACTATTGGATAAAAGAAAAGTCAGGGGCTAATAAACAAAATGTATATTGGAATCAGCTATCAGCTGTATAACCGGAGCAGTATACCAGAAAATGTCAGTGAACCAGGAGCAAAATAACATATTAGTAAAATAACAGGTACGAGCCTAAGGAACTGTGGATGGCTGCAATAAGGAGTAATGGGTATTATACTCTCATGACGTGAGATGCAAATATTGGGATACTTTACGGAAGAGAGAAGGAGACTGGCATGGAAGCAGCAATGAAGAGCAAGCCTACCTGTAGACAAGAGGAGGGTAAGAAAGAAGAAAACAGCCACCACTTATGAGGGTTCCAGGGAAAGCAGTATTTTGAGGACGAATTCCTAGTTATAGTTTGAGAAAGAAGAAGAAAACTTTGATTAAAGTTTGAGAATATAGGGGATTTTCCGATAATTGATCTTGGGGTGCACTGGGTAAGATGAAATAATTTCAGTCGGTGGGGAGGAACATGTTTTGCCACCACCCCTCTGAAATTCATTCTTCACTCTTCTTTTCTCTGTTGTATACCCCAGGAATCTGACTCCTATGGACTCCATCACCTTTCTGGTCAACATTTGTTTGGCTTTGGACAAAAGGTGGCACCGTTAGACCTCACGGGACATTTGGTCCTTTCCTAAACTTCCAACAGACATTTGGTCCATGCCAAAAGGTCCCTGAAATTTGGTCCTTGCCAAAATTTCCATGAGCTTATTTGGTCCATGTCAAATGGTTTTGGACAGGGCCAAATATCAAGGACATTTTGTTGTGGACCAAATGTTCTATGGATGTTTTGGACAGGACCAAATGGTCCTGCGACTATCGAGGACATTTTGGCATGGATCACGTGTCTTATGAATGACATGTCTTGTGCATCAAATGTCTTATGGACATTTTGGACAGACCCAAACGTCTGCTAACCCTGTTAGGAGACTGGATGGTGGGAGGAAAGAGGAAGGGTTAGCAGATTGGATGGTGGGAGGAAAGAGGATAGGGATATCCATATTTTTCTTCCCCACTCTCTCTCTGTTTCAGACCATTCTTCTGATAATGTCTGCTCCTCTTCATCACTATTGCCTCTTAACCTCCTTCACTGCTTCAGCTTTCACTAAGCTCCTTAGACATTCTTTTCTCCCATTATCCTTATGGTAATGGTTTCTTTTTGTTGTTCGTCTCTGGGTATATCAACTTCTTGTTGTTGCTTTAACTCTTCTCAGGCCTCTGTAAATTGCTCTTTTATCACATCTCTTCAGGTGAACCATCTGAGTGGCATTCTATTTCATGATAGGACACTGACTAATTCAGGATGTGATGTAGGGTCACAACAGAGCTGTGTGTAGATTCCAGTTACCAGGATGACCAGACATTGCTATGGGGACTTCCAAGAAAGAGATAGAGTGTATGGAGGGATCACTGCTGACTTTCCCAAGGCAGAAAAGGCTGTGATTTGTTAAAGGGAACAAGAAGTGGGGGATTAGTGCCAAGAGCGTGCAGAATTCCAGGTCTCTAACTGACTCCTGCTGATGGAAAGAAACATACAGTCCTGCAGGGGATGGTCTTGATGCCAAGTGTGTGGGTTCTTTACTGACTTGTTAACATCCAGAAGATGAAAAATTAAAATAGTACACAGCCTAAGACCACAAAAATAAAATGCATGGAAACAGAAGGCAAATATTAAGTCATTAAATGAATAGACGTTAAGGGACTTAATGTGTATTACACACATATGAATGGAGACAAATATTTTTGAGTCTGGAGGTAAGTATTGAGCTTCACTGGAGAAAAGGTATAGTTATGTAACATATTTTAGTGCCAATAGCACTTTCTAAATAGCTTTTCTGATATTATGAAACATAAAGTCCTAATCTGGACCTATATTTTCAAGCAATATATGTAAAAGTAAAATTCTGAATGAAAAGCTATTCAACGATTCATTAAAACTCTGCCATAGATTACAGATCAGGGAGCATAGACACAGAAGTTACAAACCCAAACTAGAGAAGATAAGGGTAGGGCCCTGACTCTAGTCTGTCTATCTGTTTCAACCCATAGGTTAGGGGTAATTTATTCTTTGGGATGAATTCTGAGTCTGGGAAGAAATTCTAATGTTAATGAGATGAATTTCCACTTGAAATGTATGAAGATTTATCTTTTTTCTTAAATAGCTACAAAGTCAAGTGTATTTCTTGCAGCTTGTGTGTAAGCATTGTTACTCAGATCTAGTTTCTAGATTCTGCCCATTCAGAGTTTCTATTTTTACCTTTGCTACACGACAATGTACCCGAGTTGCAGCTCACTGGTCATTATTCCCTTAGCCTAATGTCTCTAGACTCTGCCACTCCATCCCTTAGATCCTGGATTTAATGACCCTAGACTGTTTCCTCATGACTGTAGTGACATTTTTTATCTGTCCTCTGATCCTCCTCATGTACAGTACTTCTGAGAAACATTCTACCTCTCTCCTCCTTTTCCTTTCCACATATTTAACCCAACTCATAGCGTCTAGCTCTCCTGGTGAGTAGTTGCCTCTGTTGTCTTACTAGTCAAGCCTCCAAGTAACATAAAGCAATAAAGTTTTCTATGGTTTTCAAAGATATATTGATATCTCCCAATTGGGCACATATAGAATTGAGTTTTCCACAGTGAGTTGATTTAATGTAATAAATGTACATTGTTTATGGATATATTGACCACCATAAACGACAAAGAAGTTTCATGTGGATAACTGTTGGTGTGGAATCAGCTACAGGAAGAAATGTACCTGATACTGACAATGATTATTTGGATAACTGAATAAAATCTTATTCCATCCGCCCTATATTCTCCTAGGAATATAATACGTGTGTCCGAGAGCAGAAGCATACACGAGAGGTTTATTTCTAAAGGTATTATATATTGTGCTTCAAGTTCCGCCTAGTAGAGGCACATATAATTTTGATTAGAAATATTGAATTCCCTTGAAGAGGGTAAACAATGAGTACAAGGGGAAAATGTAACAACTTAACAAAGAGGTAAAGTTGATACAAGAAAAATCAGAACTTTTGGATGAGAAAATCACTCTCCCTAAGTTGAATATGGAAAAAAAAATAACTCTGGAATTTTATTTCCGCCATACATAACCATTGAATTGAATTGAATCCAATTCTAACCTGTGACTCCCTTTCACTCACCTTTTCCTACCTCTTTTCAAATGTCCTCTACCAATATGCGGATTTTTGCGGAACTAATCAAAAACAGTAATTCTGAAAAAAAATTCAACTCCTCTCTACACAGAAGAAGGGGTATACATATAATGCTCACATGCATATCTACCTATAAATCTTCTCCAACAGCCTTTCTGCTCACTCCCAGAAAGCCAACATTTATCAGTTAGGCATATCCCGTTACTGACTAGCTTAGATCTACTGTTGACTCTAATGATATTCCCATTCGCCATGTTCATTGTACTTAAATAGCAGCCCATATTCGGAACTGTACTTGGATTTCTTTAGTCTTCATCACTCTACTGGTTTAATTCTTTCCCAGGACATTCAAAGGTTCTAATTACTATGGGATCCATAAGGTCGCCCCCAACTCCACTGTGTTTCAGTATCTATCCATTCTTGTTTGAATTAAGATGATACCACATGTTCCACCCTTGGTAGGGTGGTTATCCCACTCAAAGCCCATAGACAGACAGTGAAACAGCATGCTGCTTCACAGAGTATAGATGAAGAACATGTTTAGTGGCAGAAATGTCAGATGAACGCTCTATCTTCTTTCTGACCTTGCGGGAGATACATTGCACATAAGTTAAAAATGAAATGTCCTGGAAAATGTCAGTCAGGATTTATCTGCAGGGAACAGAATCCACTCAAGATAAAGTGAGAAAGGAATTTTTTATAGGAAATTCACTGCCTCATAGTATCCTTGATTTTAGAAACAGCACGTAACCTGAGTGCGGTAGACTGGTTAACTGTTGCCAGCTCTGCTCCATGTTATAGGACTGTACACCCAAACTCTCTGTCATGTGACACTGAAGTTGTCTACCAGTAGAGCAGGCAGAGTATGTGTCCCCATCCCATCCACTTTGCAACTATGCCAGTTCTGAGTAGATTTTTTTTTTTTTTTTTTGCGGTACGCGGGCCTCTCAGTGCTGTGGCCTCTCCCGTTGCGGAGCACAGGCTCCGGACGCGCAGGCTCAGTGGCCATGGCTCACAGGCTCAGTGGCCATGGCTCACGGGCCCAGCCGCTCCGCGGCATGTGGGATCTTCCCGGACAGGGGCACGAACCTGCGTCCCCTGCATCAGCAGGCGGACTCTCAGCCACTGCGCCACCAGGGAAGCCCCCTGAGTAGATGTTTTAAGCATAATCTTTTATTTCCACTAACTCTCTCATGCTCCTGCATGTGAGAAGATACTACCATTGTGAGAAGAGCATGACCTAGGAAACTGCTGCTACTTCAGCCTGGATCTCAGAATGATAGACCTATGAAGCATTATTGAGCCTGATCTGCAGCCTGAAATAGAGCTGCCAAAGCCAACACAAACCCATAAGAAAGAAATGTTGTAGACAATTGAAATTTTGAGCAAAAGTTGACTACTAAACTGTAGTTTACAGAATGGATCTGAAAGTCACACCACAGAACTGAGTCAACAAGGGAAAGCTCCCAGAATCCACCACATAACATTTCACTAAACCCTGCGGACCAGAATTTATTTGTGTCAACGATAAGCTGCAAGGGATCATTCTGGGAGGTCATTTGCCCTGTTAATTTCATAAGGCTGTAAAAGAAGAGAATGATCCTAAACATCCCTTAGGTATAATTCAATAAAAGAGTTTATTTTTAAAATCAGTTAAGAAAAGATAGATGTATTTTTTTAAAGGCAAAGCATATGAATGAGAAATTGAAAAGAAGAACTGTAGTCAACAAATTTTGATAGTGATGAAAGAAATATAATGTAAATAACAGGATATCATTTGTTTGCAAATGCTGGAGAATACATATCTAGATCTAGATATGGAGATAATACCTCCATATCACCAGATTAGAGATAATAAAAGTTATGAATGATCACCTGTATAAGTATAGATAACCTGAAAAAAGATGAAACGGACATTTGCCAAGAAATCTTTAAAATGAAACAGTGCCAGTGGAATGGTATTTAACAACAAAAATATTTCTTTAGTGCACTTCAGCAATATACGTCACAAGCTTAGAAAGTAATCAGAGCCTTAACCAAGTAGTTACATTTCTAGAAATTTGTCTTAAAGGAATACTGAGAATTATGAATATTAGTTCTTATAAAAGAATGCTCAGGGGCTTCCCTGGTGGCGCAGTGGTTGAGAGTCCGCCTGCCGAGGCAGGGGACGCGGGTTCGTGCCCCGGTCCGGGAAGATCCCACATGCTGCGGAGCGGCTGGGCCCGTGAGCCATGGCCGCTGAGCCTGCGCGTCCGGAGCCTGTGCTCCGCAACGGGAGAGGCCGCAACAGTGAGAGGCCCGCGTACCGCAAAAAAAAAAAAAAAAAAAAAAAAAAAAGAATGCTCAGTACAAGACAAATTATAACACTGGCTATTTTCTAACACCTCTAAATATCCAACAAGAGAAAACTGGTAGAACAAATTATTCTTTATCCAATCAATTGAATACTATCAGGAGTTTGCAAAATAAAGTTATAAAAACATGCATGCTTTGTAAACCACAATACCAGTATTTGAATCAGTGCTCTAGTACTTATTATTGGTATGTTCAGGAGCAAGTTACTTATTCTTTTAAAGATTTAGTTTTCTTGTATCTAAAATAAAGATAATATCACCCACCTCAAATTTTTACTGTCCAGATTACTGAGATGCACCTGAAAATTACTTATACTAGAACCTGGCCTTCAGTATACTGTGGTTATTATTAACACTATGAAACTATTAACATCATAATATAGGAAAATATTTTGTGACATATAAAGTGTGCAAAACCCATGTTATGAATCAGTACATGTAGTATGATTCCAATTTTGTGGGAAATATATGGGGGGAAAACGCAAGGAAGAAAAAAGATAAGACGGAAATGAAATATTTTTTTGTTATGACTTTATTCTTTCTCTCTCTCTCTCCCACATTGGATGTGTCAATGTGGAAGACACTTTCTTCGACTCATGGTTCTAAACCAGGCTTATATAAACCTACCAAATATGAACCTTACAACTTTTCCATTTTTATCCCTCTCACAAGTTTAATGGGCTTTGTTAGTTTTCCAAGATGACTACTGATTTATTTCATTGTCAGAAAACAATTATAATTTATTAGTGCCAACAAACAGGTTATATAGGCAATAATTTTGCTACTGTATATGTACAAATACATGCTGTCATCAAACAGATCAAAATAATATATAAGAATCTTTCAAACAATAGGGTAAACATCTTATTCATGAAGAGAAGATTCAAGGAGCAAGGACTTTAAGGTCTGTTCATAAAGATTCTACATTTACAACTCCACATACCCTGTTAACATTGAAAAAACAATGGACAAAGCAAAAAGCAATATTCCAAAGGGACTTGAGAAAGACAAGGCAAAATTTGCAGAAGGGAAATTAAAATCAGAAAAGAGGAAAATGTACCTTGGTACACCATGATGCCAGACTTATTTGGAGAGAGTTAGCTGATCACTGTGGTTAATCTACTGAAACTAAGCAAGGTGACAAATGCCACAATCACATTGAGGTTGTCCTGAGATATAAGGCAAACTCTGCTCAATATTCATGGCAACACATCAGTTCACGATGCCACCCAGCTCAGGAAGGTGGTAGAAACCTCCCTGCCCTTGACAAACACACACCTACCCACGCATATATACTCACATTCTTATTCTTTAACTCATGGTTCTAAACCAGGTTTATACAAACCTACCGAATATGAACCTTACACCTTTTCCATTTTTATTCCTCTCACAAGTTTGATGGGCATACTCTCCTTAATATGGAAGACACTTAGAGTGTTTCTGCTATTTCCTGGAATTTCTGGTTCCAGGAAAACTGGGTAAAGATCAGACAAATAACCACTTTATTCTTTTAGGGAACTCCAAATCCAAGGAATGGGAGATAGAATTATATAATAACCCATTAAGTCTATCATGTTTCCTCCTCTAAAAATAGCCAATAAGAATTTGCTTTCCCATATTAATGTTATATTCACTTTTACTGTTCTCTAATTTTTCTTATTCTTTTCTCTTTTGCCCCCAGAATCCACTTAACTGGCAGAATTAGTCCCTTTTTACTTTCTGGCTTTCAGGTCATATTCTATGAGCAAGTTGAACACATATAATCACTAGGCTAGCATTGTGAATGTAGTGAAATATGTCTTCCAGAAGGCAGATTTTAATTATGATTCTATTTAAAGGATATCAGTAACATGGTAAAATTTACATTCGCTATTCTTCTCTAAAATAATAGGGACTTCATGATTTTTTTTGCTTAAATCTATTTTATTATTTCTTTTGAAAGATGTATTTAAAATATTCAAATGCTACTGATAACCCCTACCCAAAATAATTATATTACCTTGTTGAAAATTACTATTAATATTTAATCCAGAGTAGATGAGTTACTATGATCATGACTAAATCTCACCTTTTAAAATTCATAACTTCCACTCACCAGGCATTCAAGAACAAACAGTGCCATACGCACTCTCCAAGACAGGGTTATCAAGCATTGAATCAAAGCCTTCCCTCCTCCTTCTAAATTGACTGAATTTAATACTACCAGAGATCAGAAATAATAGATTTCGACTAAAGCTAAAATGTCACAGTTTCTCTGTTAACAATCATTTGCAGGCTGTGTTATTGAAAGCAGTACCCATAGTACTGAAAGCAATGTCATCTTTACACGTACCCACTCTTTATCAATACAGAGACCAAGAGTTAACAGTAATTTTGACAACAGTTAACTGATGTAGAACCAAGAACTCTTCTGAGCATCCCCCAACTCATTTAATTCCCTCCACAGTCCTGTGAGTAGGTAATACTGTTATCTTCATTACACAGACAAGGAAACTCAGACTCTAAGTTTAACTGAATTTCTCAAGATCACCTAGGTGACGATCGAGGGGGTATATCAAATGCTTTCTCCTACGTAATATCTATATACAAGCTTCTATGTACTTTACATGCAACAGACAAGCTTGAAGTCATAAGGAAACAGAGAGAAGGCTAAATATAGTGACCAACTGTCTTGTTTGCCCAGGTCTGAGGGGTTTCCTGGGATGTGCAACCTTCAGTGCTAAAACCAGGCAGGTCCTGAGCACTTGGGAAAAAGTGGTCACCCTAAAATAAGCTAATAAATGTGAGGTCAGCAAAATGATGCTTGACTCGTAGTAAGTACTATACTTAATTAACTCATAGTAAGTACTATACTTAATTAACTAATAATCCATCTGGAAAACAAATCTCAAAACTTGAAAGCAACATTTTTTAGTTCACAGTTGTGTGGATCAGTAATTTAGGTTGGGCTCAGCGGGACAGTCCTGCTGGTCTCATCGGTGCTCACCCATGTGACTGAAGGTATCTGGGCTTGCACACATGTCTGGTGGTAGGTTCTGTCTGTTTGTCTGTGCTGCCTATTGCCCGGGATGATAGGGGTAACGGGGAGTATATATCCAGCAAGCTAGCTTGAGCCAGTTCATGTGAATAGTCACAAGATTCCCCAAAGCAGTACGATAATACGCTCAATATTGTCTCACAATTCTCTCATAAAGCCTTAGTCAGTTCATTCTCCCACTCCCTAAAGATCTTTTCACACCGTCTTATCCCTCATGAAATATCACTCCTTGTTCTCTCTCTCAGGTTACTAATCTATATGAGAAAAATGGAAGCGATCAGAATAAAATCTCTCCTTCTATCAAACTTCTCACTGTAATACTGGTAGAATATTGGCCTTAATATTGCTAGAATGGTTGGACTGTCTATGCATCTAATGCCAATCCTTTCACTTGTTGTATTGAACGTACTCAACTCTTTCCTAACAAAAACGCTTACTCTAGCCATGGATTGGAAAACTCAGTACCATTACTGGTAGGGAGGAAGAAATTTCCCTCTACCCTTCTAGATTCTTCTGGCTCGTCTAAGAATTCAATTGACATGAGACAGATTAACAGCAGAAAAGTGAACAAAAATTTAATAACATGTCTACATGGGAAAGACCCAGGAGAACTGAGTAACTCACTAAAATAGTTGAAACCCTCACCTTAAATACCAACTTCAGCTAAAGACAAAAGAAGATGTTGGGGGTAATGGTTTGGGGCTTCAAAGGGGAGGAAGGCAAATCACATGGAGATGGAAAAACAAATGTTTGGTAAACAAGCTTTTACTGCACCAGGCAGAGACAATGGGACACTGAGTAGACTGTTTTCTACACCTTGCAGGTTTCCTTCAGCCACACCTCGTGCAGATTCTTTACAGATATCTCTGGTGATAACTCTATTCTAGGAATAGGCCCTTTATCTAAAATCTTTTAGGCAGTTACGGGAGGCTAGAAGTGCACTGTGCTTTGCCAAATTAACATCAGAACAATTCAGGGTGATTCTCCTATAAGAGATTAACTTCTTATCTTATAAAATGGAGCAGACACAATGGTGTAGTTCACATAGACCTGTGTCTAAATCTCAGCTCTGTTATTGGTTTGCTGTACATCTTTGGAAAAGTATCTTAATCTTGTTGAAGCTCATTTTACCTATATGCAAAAATGGGGATAATTACATCGAACTCATAAGGAGCTATGAGGCTCAAATTAAAAGATACATATCACAGCATATCGCATATAGTGGACAAATGGGTTTATAGAGATAATTTTATTATTTGTAATCATTCCATCCACCAATTTTCCCTATTGGTGTAGTCAACATACATGATTTAAAAATTAGTTTCCCTCCTCAGGGATTTTCAGCAGCCCTTTATTCCAGTGAGAAATGTTTATCTATCTATCTATCTATCTCCTATCTATTAATTGACTCTTTAGCTAAACATAATTTAAAAAGTGATCTTTAATATACTTAAAATATGAGTATTTCTACTGAATATTGATTGCAGTGCACACAGAGATTCCTCATATGAGGTGTTACTATCAAGTAACAAGATAGATTTCAAATAATAAAACAGATTTCTCCGTGTAGTTGGAGAATTGATCTTAACATTTTAGGAACATGGTTTGTATAACATGGAGAGATAATTCTGCTACCCTAAATCCTACTGGGGAACTATAAAGTAATTCTAATGTATTTTTTAGAGTCTAAATATATGAAATTCTACATTTATAGATGACTCAATTTTTGATTCTCTCATTTATGCAAGGGATTTGTGTGATAAATTTTTATCAGGCTATATTTCATAAACCAAAGCATTATAGGTTTGGAATTTATTTTAACAATTATCTATTCTATATTGAGGAACCTTTGGGGAGTGAGTCTGTTTACAAGTTATACATGTTGTGGAAAGAAGTTGGCAAATTTGTTTGCTGCCTTAAGACTCACTGACAGGCTCCATTCTACAAATAATGAACTATTCACATGCTTTCTCCCCAGGCTTCTCTATCCCAAAGTCCTCTGTTCTGGGATTTCCAAAGAGTTCAGTAGCTGTCCAACAGCCAACGCTCCTGCATTAGGCTGGGTATTCCAGAAGCAGACCTTGAGGCAACGACTCATGTAAAAATGATTTGTAAAAAAAATTTCTGCGAAATTAGTTAGGGGAGTGGGAAAGAAGTACTGGGCTGGGGAGGGGCCTAAGCTGGACACAGTATCAAGTGAAGCCCCGTGGAAGGTAACTTTGCCTGAATTCTACAGAGGAGCCTGAGCGACAGTGTTCGTCACACTCGAGAGTAAGGGAGCTGCAGCATCTCTACTCCACATACCAGTCAGTTGTGGGTTACATATCTCCCGGCAGGGAAGGGAAAGGGGGATGGTAAATTTCCAGGTAGTTCTGGCCCTCCATACACCCAAGCAAAGCAGGTTTGGCAGCTTGAGGACAGTCCTCAAAACAAAGAGATACAGGTGCTGATGGTTGGGAGTGAAGGCATGTGGTAGACATAACAAGGGTAAACGGTGCAAAAATGATAAAAATCATCCTAGGGGACATGTGCAAAGCACTGACAGCATCTGCTACTATACCTCAATTATTTGCTTAAAAAAATCCTGATTTATTTTGGAGAGTGCCAATGTATATAGCCCCAGTTAATCAGGGGCTGGATCACAGTTGGTCTATGTTTATGGTACTTCTGTCTCCTTTGCCTTTGACTGATCAAAGTGTGAGCATGAGTCCCTTTTCTGGTAAATGGAAAATCTACTCTCAGCCTCTGGGAACGTGGTTTCTTCCTGAAAATGTATAATGTTTCCTTCCTTGTTTTCTGCTTCTGATGCTGCCACTTGAGACTGTGATGCTTGGAGCTATTGCAGTCATCAAATTTCCATCAGTGAAGGATGGAAGGAGTGTGGGTAGCAAAAGACACTGTGGAACCACAGAATCAACTGAGACACTGCCAACCTCTGGACTTCTGGTCAAATAAATAATAAATGCTTTTTGACTTAAGTCAGATGTGTTCAGTCTAGTGTATGTGTACCTCTGGCTCAGGCAAAGACTTCCCCACAATAGAAAGCATGAATTATACAAAGATACTGATTTCCAGGTCTTCAACTTCCATAGTCTTTCCAAAAATGGATCGAAAAAAAGCACAACTTCTTTTCCTCTTCCCCTTTCACAATCTCCTTTGGCCCTTGTAAAATAAAGAAAAACCTCCACTCTATCCCCATTGTCCCAGGTGGTAAAAACATCGAGGGTACTAAACAAAGAGACAATTTGCTATAATATTGGTTTGGGAAAGTGAGGGACTCTAATTACTAGACAGCAAATCATTTTGTGAGGCAAGTGGTTTTCCCTTTGTTGGTATCCAAGGAATTGAAGGGGAATCTAATCAACCTGTCAGCTAATAGATCATTAAAATACTCTTTGACGGTGGATCATTCGGTTATTTTTGCATAGAACTTAGGAGTTCAAAGAACTGAATCGCTAAAACAAAACTTCTATTTCTCTCCTGTTTTGTTAGGAAGGTAAAATATTTTTCTTTTTTAATCTAAGTATAGTTAATTTACAATGTTGTGTTAGTTTCAAGTTGAACAGCAAAGTGATTCAGTTTTATATTTATATATGTAATATACATACATATACTTTTTCAGATTCTTTTCCATTATAGTTTATTACAAGATATTGAGTATAGTTCCCTGTACTATACAGTAGATCCCTGTTGTTGCAAATTTCTATTTCTTTACTTATTCTTGTGAACAAGTTCTGTCGACACTCTCTATTACAAAATTTTTAAACTGAGGATAAAGTCTATGTGCAACCCTGACTCATTGCAGCAATAACTTAGGGCCATTCAGGATTACATAAATTATGAAAAAGAAAAGAAAATCCCCATCCATCTCATTAATAGACAAAAATTCCAATAAATTATTTTTCATATTTAATAATTATTTCTCAAAATTCTGTCATGTTTATATTATTTTGATCAATTTTGTATTAATAGCATGATGACAACTCCATCTGATCAAAAAATTAATAGAGCTTTTTATCATAGCAAGTTAAAAATATAATACTTCAAAATATACATATATTAGTCATTAGAATATGACAGTGTAATAAATAAAGGAATTATAAGCAGAAAGTATATCTCATTAGGACAAATTTTGTGGAAGAAATTGAATGGAAATGCTAAGTCAAATTAAAAAAGGAATGGGGTAACATTTCCAGCTATTAAGAAAGAACTATTTATGTTTAAGCAGATCATAATGGACATCAAGATAATACGTTATTTACATTTCACTGGAAATATTAATACCTAAAATGTGACATAGCAATTTCATTTTAAAATATCACTATTTACAATTCACATAAATTATTTCCTTTGAAATTCTTTTAATACTGCAACTTGGACATGATACTTAGAAAGAAACGTGAGTGGAAGTACCTAAGTTTACAAAACACTTTTCTGAGGTATGAGGTCAAAGGTATTTAGAAACCAATGGTTTAAGACACATATTGTATGTTCTCACTTATTTGCAGAATCTAAAAAAAAAAGCCAAATTCATAGAAATAGAGTAGAATGGAGAGTAGAAACACAGAGTAAAATTGTTCTCCATGCACAGATGTTAAATATAAATGGGAACAAACTCTTCAGGAATTTGTTTCAAGACACCTTTCTCTGTCAACATAATTTTTCTGCATTTACTTAATTCTTTATAATAGCTGCATATCAACTATGTAGTCTTATTGAATCAAAATGAACCTAGAAACTTCTGGAGTGATGCACATTTACTTTATTGTAAATTTGAAATCAATACAAATTATAATGTAATAAATATTCTTGTATTTTTCCATAAATATATCTATAGGATAGCTTATTAAATATATGATCGTAGGGTTGATCCATCAGCATTTCAAAATCTTGGTAGATCTTGCCAATTGTCTCAGCAGTGTTCACTTCAATCAATGTGGTGTGAGAGATCTAGTCTCTATTTCTTTACATCATTTTAAATGATCAAACAAATCTATGGTGATCTAAGGGTCAAAATAATCTTGTTTTTGCATTAACTTGTATTTTACTGATTTCTAGTGAGGGGAGCACTAGTGACTGTTTATTGGCTATTTGCATTTGTCATTTTACAATTTGCACTGTACTAACCTTTTTCCACAAATGTATTGCCTTCTCCTTACTGATTTAAAGACATTTTGAGACTTTGGTCAATTGTGACCATGTCTTTCTTGTATATATTACAAGTATTTTCTTCCAATCATTTTCTTGTCCTTTAATTTCATTAATTTTATCTTTTTTGTGCAAACACTTATTTATATTATTTTCATAAAGTTAAATCTGTTTAGCTCCATGAACTCTTTCTTTCTTTCTTCTTCTTTACTTCTGGGTTGTCATTTTTCTAAGTAGGCCAAGTATTTGTACAATGTTATAAAAATACATATTTTCTTGGGCAGAAGAACTGAACTGACATTTTTCCAAAGAAGAAATGCGGATGGCTAACAGACACATGGAAAGATGCTCAACATCACTAACCATCAGGGAAATGCAAAAGAAAACCCAATTAGATATTACCTCACACATGTCAGAATGGCTATTATCAAAAAGTCTACAGTTAACAAATGTTGGTGAGGATATGGAGAAAAAGGAACCCTTTTACACTATTGGTGGGAATGTAAATTAGTGCAGCCACCATGGAAAATGGTATGGAGGGTTCTCAAAAAACTAAAAATAGAACTACCACCTGACCCAGCAATTCCACTTGAGTATATATCCGAAACAAAAAACAAAAACACTAATTCAAAAAGATACATGCACATCAGTGTTCACAGCAGCATTATTTACAATGTCCAAAACATGGAAACAACCTAAGTGTCCATCAACAGATGAATGGATAAAGAAGCTGTGGTATATATATACAACAGAATACTACTCCGTCATAAAAGCAATTATACTCCAATAAAGATGTTAAAAAAAAAAAAGAATGAAATTTTGCCATTTGCAGCAACATGGATGGACTTGGAGGGCGTTATGCTAAGTGAAGTAAGATAAATACTGTACATCACTTACATGTGGAATCTAAAAAATACAACAAACCAGTGAATATAACAAAAAAGAAGCAGACTCACAGATACAGAGAATAAACTAGTGCTTACAAGTAGGGAGAGGGGGAGGGGCAACATAGGGATGAACCAGTGAGCGGTACAAACGACTGGGTGTAAGATAGGCTCAAGGATGTATTGTATGACACGGGGAATATAGCCAATATTTTGAAATAACTATAAATGGAAAGGAACCTTTAACAATTGTATAAAATTTTTAAAAATTAAAATTCAAAAAATACATGTTTTCTTTAACTTCTGCATTACTTATTTTTTTAAAAAGTTCAGTTAAACGATGTTTTATCTTCAAACGTCACTTTATTTTAATATAACATTTCCCTATTTGCTTGAAATGCATCTTTATCATAAATGTAATTCTTATCTATACATGAGTCATTTTTGGAATTCTCTCTTCTGCTTTATCAACTTTTGCTTCTTCCTCCACTAATTCTACCTTGTTTCAATTACTTCAGTTTTATTGCACATTTTGGTTTAAAATAAGGCTAGTTTCCTTTATTGTTCTTTTAAACGCATTTCTCGACACACCTCATGTTTCTTCTCTACTGTCATATGAGCTTTGAAGTCACTTGCTAGATTAGAATAGAATCACCTTGATATGTCATATTGAGATTACACTAAAATCATAGGTGAACTTAGAGAAAATGGATATCTTTATAAAATTGATAACTTTTATTGAAACAATTATAAATTTCAAAAATATGAACAAGATGAAAAAATACAGGACCGATGAGTTAATCTTTCACTTTCCCCAATTATGTACATTGCTAATTTCTCCCTGTCATGGCCGCTGGATAGTTTGGAATAAGCTTACATCAGGACTGACCTTATTTCAGTGTAACTATGAAGAAACAAAAACAAAAATGAGAAACCCATAGGCACCTGTCTGAAGGTATAAGGATGTAAGCTGTTGACTCCAGCTGGGTTAACTTCAAGCCAGAGTAAATAAAATGTTGCAGAATCTTCTAAACTGTCTACTTTGAGTGTCTACAGCCCTCTTGGCTCTTGAGTGCAGCTCCAGTATGTCAGTGATTTAAGGTCCTCCTATCTTAATTCTCTTCAACTCCCACTTTCCAAAGCTCGCTCTCTTCTTTGTCAAAGTCAATATTTTCTTGTATATATTAAGTGACCTTTTTATTTTGAGATAATTGTAGAGTCACATGCAGTTGTAAGAAACCATACAGAAAGAGCCTGTGCATCCTTCACCCAGTAACCCCCCAAGGTAATGTCCTGCAAAATGATAGCACAATATCACAGCCAGGAAATCGACAGTGAAACAATATACTGATCTTGTTCAAATTTCCCCAGTTTTACTTAAATGTGTGTGTGTGTGTGTGTGTGTGTGTGTGTATGTACGTATCTCTTTTTTCTACTTCAGATGTAATTAACTACGGTACAGCAAGCATATGAGTATTTTTCCTTAATTACTGAATCACAATTTAACAGTTTTGCTGTAGATGTGATGTACTGCATGGCCCAGGATGATTTGTAACAGAGTTTAAATGTATTTAATGTATTAATAATATTAATGTATTGTGGAAATTAAACCACAGACCATGAATTCACGACATGTGAACTCTAATGGATAAAGAAAGATATTTCTATCTGTGCGAAAGGGGTTGGTTTCTCATCCATTGATTTTAATTTATTAGTATGCAATCTAGGTGATCGGCTTTCCAAATGAGTTTTTGCCTTCACATTTTTCCAGTGAGACATTTATAATTAATGCTACAGAAAAATTACACTGGGGTAATATTTATTCAATCTTTGTCAATAGAAAACAAAAGCATAGATCTAACACTAGATGGAAAAAAACAGAACACAAGATTACATTAGAATAAATAGGGTAAATGTTGATTAAGTTACTTACAACTGCATTTTTCTTTGATGAAATTCCATTTTGGTGGCATGCCTATCTTTGTTTAAATTGTTTCATCTTGTCATAACTATTCGTTATTTATACACTGCCATTTGTGCTTAAAAATAAAGTGCTTAAAAGGGTAAGCTCTAATGTGTATTCCTTATTTTAAAATCATTCTGTGGGCTTTCCCTTTCCTAATTATGCTTGGCTCATCTACAATAGGGAAGAATGTTCGGTCGCAAAAATATTCAAACAGAATTCAAAGAGGGTCCTCTTCAAGACCAAATAGAAATGGAATCGATGAGCACTTCATAACTAGGAAAGACATGTTCTTCCTTTGCTTCTTTATCTTTTACTGTTTACCGTTGCTATTGTTGTTGTTGTTATTATTATCTGGAATGGCTGTCAATTTCTTTTTGTTTGGGATATTTTTTCCCCTGGGCTATATGAAAGGCTTGGGTTCTCTTAAGTTGTGGCACATAGCTGGGCACAGCTTATTCTGATTTTTAGCAGCTATCTGACTGACAAAATCGAGCAAAGATCAAAGAATCATATAGGTCAATGGGTTGGCTTGGTTGCCAAGCTGAAAGTGAAACAAGAGGAGCCCATGCCATCTGGGGTTCAGAGTATATTGTCTGGATTGACTTTTGCCAGGCCCGAGAGGGCTGTTTATTTTTTTGCTGCTTTTAAATTTGGAAGATAGCCAGTAGAGAAATAACCACCAGCATCCTCATCATTCTTATCATTTTGTTCACCACAAAGTCTGATGTGGAACAAAGCAAAGTGAAAGAGGAAGCCATAAAGAAATTATGATTAACATTTTCTTGAACATAGCTTCTCTATCTAGAAGTATGTCTGTTAAGTCAAACATTTTATTTTATGCCATTGACGATTTAGTGTTAATTACTATTATATTGGTATGAGAACACTCAACTTTATAAACTTTAGTTTTCACATCTATAAATAAAGGATGAGAATAACATATACTTCATATAAGCTGAAAATATGAAGATGATTTTACTAGATTGAGAAAGTAGATGAGAAAAGAATTCCAGGTAGAGGGAACAATATTAGCAAATGCACACAAGCAAAAATATGCGTATTAAGCATGATCCAAAGTCTGTCTGAGCAGAGTACAGTGTTATGAAATCATCATGAAAAACAATGTGATGTTAGATAATGAAAGGCTTTGGAGGCTTTGAAAAATGATTTAGGTATTAACATCTTCAAAGACATTTTCAGGACTTCCTTTACCTACTCTTTTTTGTGCCTTTGACTTTATCCTCTTCCTAGCTTTGGTGACACAATCTTGTGCTCGCTTTCCCCTTAATGTTCCCTTCTCTCAAGGCCCCTAATGCTCCTTATGCAGTGAGAATTTTAGATCTGTTTCTTTAGAAATCTTAAGTTAGGAAATTGAATTCACAAAGGCAAATGAGGTTAGTCACGAGACTCAAGTTGAGCAAATGCCTGGCTAGGTGTTAGCCTAAGTGAGGCAGAGTTGGACAACAGAAGAGCTCTTTCTTGATGATTCTGTAGGGTAAAATTAAGGGTTCTGAGTCTTAGAGGTGTTTCCATAGCCTACCTCTGAGTACTGAACTTCTGGAGGGGGTTTTCCCTCTTGTTACAATGCTGTATCTCTCTCTGTAGCTCACATCCAGGGGCCATACCTACTATTGCTGACTAATACGACCAAGTTGCTGGGCTGAATTGACTGCTAATGAGGAAGAGAGGGACAACAGCAGACATAAATAGTAATGACCAGGTTGAGGGCTACAATGAAGGAAATACATTCAATTCTATACACACCTCTCAGTTGGATAGACAGCAGAAAAAATGAAAATGCCTTCATCAATTGGCCTATAGAAATGACTGGCATTTCTCAAGGAGTAAGTCGTCTGTTGCTCTGAGTCAATTCTGAGTGCTCCAGAGAGAAAGTCCACTGCCCTCTTGTCCCACATACATTCAGAAGAGCAAAAATAATAATGGAGAAGAGAACTGGTATATTCCAGTTCACATACAATATTAAAAAGTTTGAAGCTGAGAGGATAAAGGCTCAGAATAAAGGTAGAGACTTCAACGACCAGAGCAAAGATCTCACTTTATGCCCAGTGCATCGTGCATCCTGCATCCTTATAAGGGTGTCTCAAATAAAGAGTCATTTATTTTTGGCATGCGGAGAGCATTGTTCTCTGCTTCAGACAGATGGGTGGAATAACTAGGCCAGAATCTATATGCTCCTAAGCCCACATAATCATGTAAGCATCAGCGTTCACTCAACAATAAATGTTTATTAAGCATCTACTCTGAGCCACGTTACTTTTTCTGGTGTTGGTGACATAGTTGTAAACACAGCATGGTCCTTGCCCTCATGGAACTTATATTCTAATAGAAGATAAGATCAATAATTAAATGACCAGATGAATATGCATTGTTTCAACGTAATTAATAATGTCAGGTAGTGACCAGTACGATCAAGTAATTTAGGAAGTAAGATGCAATAGCTATAAATAGACATTGCTCTTAAAGTGAACCCATATTCAGAAAACCACTTGCAGGATTTAGGTCAGGAAAAACACACTTAATGTGAGTTGCCAACTTCTTTAAGAGAAAGAAGACGGGGAATAGCAAGCATTTCTGAGGAGCATAGCTTTTCCCTCTCCTTCTCTACAAGGGCAGCTGGGATACTTCCGGAACAAGTACGGTCTTATTAGAGTTGAGAAAGGAGACTAATTCTCTTAAGGTGTTTTTAAAATATTTTTACATAGAGGATTTACTCATATTGGAAGAACTCACATTAATAATTCAAATGCTTCTGTTCAGGAGAACGATTATAAATTTTAGGCTTTCTGAATTCCTAGACTGAACTCAGAGTCAGCAGAGATGCATCTTCAGCCAAGGAAAGAAAACTGAGTCAGTGCAGAACTGTTCCTGAATAATACCGTTTTTTGGTTTCAGCGCTTCAATATTTCATAAGGGCTATTTCCCCACAGTCAAATCGCTCCCCTTCACCAACTCTGAATTGATATATTTAATCTGATTATGACACTCTCGGTTAGACGCTCACAATGATGAGTTATTTCTCACTTAGCCTGTATTCTGATGTTTTTCCTTTTTCCTATGGCTGAGGTTCTTCTCGGATTTTTTCCACATCTCCTACCCCATCTCCTGGGTTGTTTATTTTAGCGTAGCTAGGGCCAGGCTTTGCAAGAGCGACATGAGGAACTGAGGCCCAGAAGGTCAGCCAAGAACATAAGGTGCATCTTTATTAGAAACCATCACACTCTGCTGTGTATTTCTCTCTTAAATTCTTCATCTAATTCCTTATAAAAGTATTTAATGAATATCTATGAGTGCCACATAGGGTGCTAGAACTGTGAAGGTCATTTATTTCCTTGTGAAAGTCATTCTCAGTTGGCAAAATAATTTCATGTAGTTAAGCCCAAAGGGTAAACATTCATTGCAAATAATTATACAAAATACCAGGAAACAAACACTCAAGATGATGCACATTTGCTCTCTACCTAGAAGTGATAAAGTACCAAACTTCAAGAATCACAGAAGACCAAAGATTAAACATACACTACAGGTATGCAGGAGCAATTTGAAAACAAACTTTACGCCTGATAGACGGTGTGGCCTGTTTCTCAGCTATAGATGATAGGGTCAATTAAAAAACAATATACTTGATATCAGTGATAACAAATTGTCAAGACTTTACTGAGAATTGCTTTATCAGCAACTAGGCACAGTGATAAATCATCATTACCCATCACTAATACTACTCAAGAACACTAGTAAGCTTCCTGAGAACTCTGTGAAATTTTTGCTCCATAATTAACCCTCATTAAAAGGTTGCAGGGTTTTTTTTTTCCTCAGAATGATCAGTGATGGCACAAATGCAGCTAAGAACAGCTGTGATACAGGTGTTTTATGTTCAGTTTCTTGGGTGTAGTTAATCACTCATGAAGTGATTCAATAATTTTTTTCACTCTATTCATTCTGTTGCAAAAAATGAAGAAATAGGCTTAAAATGATCATTTCTAAGTTATTAGAGGAAATATCAAAGGAACAGACAAGTTTTTGTCACTAGTATAATAAAGTGTATATTTTAGTGTTTTAAAACAAATAAAGTTTTACATTAAAATTTTAAACACTCCATTATGTCACACCAAAAGGGACAAGAGGTGCCTTGACAGGGCTCCTACTGGTCAACTTGGGATCTAAACATCTTAAAAAAAACACATATTAATGATAATGGTTTATATTATATTGAAAAAAAAAATCACTGAGTCCACAGTAATACTCAAAAACAAAAAGGACATAAGGGAAAGCTGTTTGTTGTAGAAAAACACTAGCTAATACATTTGTATGTAACAATACAATTAGAAATCCACCAATGACCTTTGCAACCACTAATACAACTATTGATTAGGTGAGAACCATCCACAGATGCTAAAACCATTAGGTGAAACGTTTTAGGAGGACAGGACATTAATATGGTCTCATAGTATGAAGCCACAGTTGCTATTACTTACAATGGATAAAAATACCTCTACAACAAAGAGAGCTAGAGAACACCATCTTAATTCAGTCTTCAAACTAGGATACCCATCATGGGACAAACTGACATTACGTGTTTTCTGAAACACTTTAAGAAGTGCATATTTATAGAATTCTTATAAAACAATATTTAACATGCATTTAATCATGAGTAAACATTTGGATAAATCAAAATGTGGGGCATTCTACAAGACAACTGACCTGGTCTCTTCAAAATATCACTGTCATAAAAGACAAAAGGTGTTGGTGGGAATTTTCTAGATTAAAATAAGTTAAAGACTCATGACAATCAAATGTAGTAAATGATCCTTGACTGGATCCTGGGCCAGAAACAAAAATCTGTAAGAGTATTTGGGGAAGTTTGGGGAAATTTGAATACGAACTCTATGTTGACTAAATTACTCTGTGATTGTTAAACTGCTTGGGAGGGATACTAGTTTGGGCATTACGTAGGAGAATGTCCATATTCTTAAGAGACACAGGATACAGTATTTCTGATGTAATGTCATCGTATTTACAACTTCGTTTCAAATGGTTCAGTAAAGATGGTGATATAGATATAGGACTAGTTATAGCAAATGTGGGAAAACGCTTTTAAACAGTCACCTTTTGATGAAAGATTTTTATTATTATGCTACTCTCAGATTTTCTTAGCTGCATTGTTACAAAATGCAGTCTTAAGATAGATCTGCCATTTTCCATACCATAAGTAGATTATACAGTGAAAAAGACAGACAGTTTCATTTTATCTTTAAATGTCAATGAAGGGATATTTAGCCACTGGCACAGTGGCTAAGAATCCACCTGCCAGTGCAGGGGACACGGGTTCGAGCCTTGGTCCAGGAAGATCCCACATGCCGTGGAGCAACTAAGTCCGTGCGCCACAACCGCTGAGCCTCCGCTCTAGAACCCATGAGCCACAACTACTGAAGCCTGCGAGCCACAACTACTGAAGCCCACGCTCTACAACGAGAAGCTCCCGCAATGAGAAGCCTGTGCACCACAAGGAAGAGCAGCCCCCGCTCGCCGCAACAAAGACCCAACGCAGCCAAAAATAAATTAATTAATTTTAAAAAATGTCAGTGAAAAAATTGGCCATGCACAGCACTCCATACTATTAAAAAAAGAGGGGTGTGGAAAGGGTTTTAGAAAGAAAAGGAGAGATAGTATAGCAAATTTTCAGAAGTGAAAGGAACACTGGAGAAAAGGAAAAGAAAGAAACTTGTACTGACTGTCCTCATGTTTTTATGTTCCATGAAGACAGGCATTTTGTATGTTTTATTCACTGCTTTATCCCAACTGTCTAGAATGGTGCTACCACAAATTAGGTGTTAAATAATAGATGTGTGAAAGGATGTGGGGTTGTACCGGCTACCCTTATACATTTAAAATTATACAATGGCGGGGGGCGGGGGGGGAGGCCAGGGAAGAGAGGGATGTACTGGGAGTTTGGGGTTATTATATGCAAACTATTACATTTAGAATGCATAAACAACAAGGTCCTACTGTATAGCGCAGGGAACTGTATCTAATCTTCTGGGATAAACCATAATGGAAAAGAATATTTAAAAAAAGAACGTATATATGGGTATAACTGAGTCACTTTGCAGTATAGCAGAAATGAGCACAACACTGTAAATGAACTATACTTCAATTTCAAAAACAGAGAAGAAAAAAAAAAGTCATACAACAAATCTGAGAGACGGAGACAGTGAGTGAGTGAGAGAGACAGACAGAGAGCGTGCTCCAGAGAGCAAGAACCCCTATTTTGCATAGGACAGAATGGAGAGTCAACTAACTGCTGGGAAAAGACAGGTGCAATGGCATGAGTCTAGCTCTATTCAACCCCACAGCCCATACATCAAGTCCACAGCCCCTCGTAACATCATCTAGTCCTTTCCTATCAGTCTATAAGAAAGGAAGCACAGAAGTAGGACCCCATCTGTACTAAGGCAGTAGAGCTCATTCATTGCAGAACCAAGACAATGCCCTATATTCTTTATCCTAATCTACACAGGAGATACAATTCTACTTGTCTTTGCTAATAAGGGAAATGCCATATCATCGAGAAAACTGTTCTGGCTTTAGAGTTAGATGTTCCTGGGTTCAAATCTTAATTCTGCTCCTATTGCCACATCACTGTCAGTAAGTATGTGTTAAGTAATTACTTTATACTTTTCATGCTTTTACTCAAGGACCCAAGCTAAAGGAGGGGTCTTCTGAAGTGTTTTCATGATCACCAAGGCAGAGGCTGAGGTGAGTCTAAGTGCCTCACACTGATACACACCACCTTGGCCCACTCTCATTAAGCAGAACTTCAACAGTGATATATGGTCATCCATCATAAAGGAGATGTGGAAGGATCGTTTCCACATGGGCCTCAGAAGAGAGGGAACCAGACACCGACAATCATTTGCCATATGTGACACAACGGTCACCTGATGAGAATTTGCAGATTTATGCAGAAAATCTAACGAGGAAAATCCAGAGGAATATTACTTTACAGTAAAAATATTTTGTACTTTGTAACTTTCTGAAGTGCCTTTATTCAGATAATTTGAAGAATATGAGTAGACAAACATTGATTGGTTCTTCCTTTACCTCAAAGGATTTACCCCAACACTGATAGACATGATTTTTAAATAAATGATCATTTAGGAAATACAAAGTAGTATAATAGTCATAAGTCTTTCAATCCTCACAACAAAGCTGTAATGTTGGGATGCCCATCTGAATAAATAAGAGCTGGATGAATGCAATAACCTTCCCTCTTATCTGCCTCCACTCCCCCACATCTGCTGTCTACCATCCACACACTGGAGAGAAATCCTGGAAAAACGCCAGTCCAATCAAGTCTCTGCTCAATATACTGCACAGGCTGCCCAACTCTGAATAGAAACCAAGGTCACAGCATCTACAAGTCACAATACATTCTATTTCCCTAATCCCCACACTAACCTCTACTTTCATCTCCTAATTATTACTGCTTTCTCCTCTTCACTCACTCCGCGGCAGCCACCTTTGATGTCCTTGCCGTTCCTCAAACAAAATAACTCCTTTTTCTGTTCCTTTGCATTTACTATTATTTCCACATGAAACGATAGTCCCCTACACCAAGGGTTCTCAAACCTTAGCTACACTAGCAGCACAGGGAGGGCTTGTTAAAATACATACTGCTGGCATATACCCTGAGAAAACCATAATTCAAAAAGAGTCATGTACCAAAATGTTCATTGCAGCTCTATTTACAATAGCCAGGACATGGAAGCAACCTAAGTGTCCATCAACAGATGAATGGATAAAGAAGATGTGGCACATATATACAATGGAATATTACTCAGCCATAAAACAGAACGAAATTGAGTTATTTGTAATGAGGTGGATAGACCTAGAGTCTGCCGTACAGAGTGAAGTAAGTCAGAAAGAGAGAGACAAATACCGTATGCTAACACATATATATGGAATTTAAGAAACAAAAATTGTCATGAAGAACCTAGGGGTAAAACAGGAATAAAGACACAGACCTACTGGAGAATGGACTTGAGGATATGGGGAGGGGGAAGGGTAAACTGTGACAAAGCGAGAGAGAGGCATGGTCATATATACACTACCAAACATAACGTAGACAGCTAGTGGGAAGCAGCCGCATAGCACAGGGAGTTGGGAGATCAACTCGGTGCTCTGTGACCGCCTGGAGGGGTGGGATAGGGAGGGTGGGAGGGAGGGAGACGCAAGAGGGAAGAGATATGGGAACAGATGTATATATATAACTGATTCATTTTGTTGTAAAGCAGAAACTAACACACTATTGTAAAGCAATTATACTCCAATAGAGATGTTAAAAAAAAAATACGTACTGCTGGATCCCACTCCCAGAGTTTCTGATTCATTAGGTCTAACATTGGAGGCAATGATTTGCATTCCCAGCAAGTTAGCAAGTCATGCTGATGTTGCTGGTTCGGGGATTTTGATAACTACCTCTCTATACAGCCACCTGTGTCACACTTTATTGATATTCACTAGTTTATGCTTATCAGGAGACATTCTCTGACATCCTATATTAAAAAAAGAACACACAGTCCTCATCAGTTTTTATCATCTTGTTCTCTTTTGTTCTTCTTCACAGAATTTATCATCTGACGTCATATAATTTATTAACTTTCCTATACTTTTCCTTTTTCTCATTTACACCCATCCGAATTCAAGCTCCACGAAAGGAGGGACTTTGTACATTTTGTACACCACTATATCCCAAAGCCTAAGTCAACATCTGACATACAGTAGGTGCTCAATTAACTATTGGTTGAGTCAGCGACTCAGCAGAAAATTTGGGAGACAATTCCCAAAAGAAATCTAGAAGAAACTTTTGCTCCGAAAAGAAAATATAAAGACAAGGTAAAGCTCAAAATGATGAGCTTGAAATGAAAATGAAATGAAATTTAAAATGAAAGATGACTATCATCTATGAAATTTTTTAAATGCCTTTGAGTACAATTATTTTAAGGGAACAGGGAAGATTAATTGTTATCTCCGTTGTATACAGATTTTGAAGAGGTTTATACACGGAGCCCATTTAATTATGGGGATCAAGAAAATGGTTGTGATAATTGTTAAAGAGACTGAATAAAAGAAGCTCCTACATTTCTAAATAATCTAAGTGTCAACTGCATTCACTGAGTTGGAGGAGGCATTACAGCAGGGGAGGAGGAAAAGGGTTTTCCACTTTCCTCATCAGCCACTGAGTTGTTTAAATCTATACTTTAATCATAAAGTGTGTTAATACAATGCACGCCTATCATACTTGCAAAACATGTACGAGCTATGATCACCACCTTGATACATAACAAAACTTCCCAAATGTAACACACTTCCCACAAGACAAGAATGATCACACAATTCTTAACATGTTCCATCTAGTCCAACTACATGAAAAAGTCCCATTTTATTGTTTAATGAAAATTTTTAGTTTACAATAATTTTAGGTTTTCAGAAAAGTTGCAAAGACAGTTCAGAGAATGCTCATACACTCCACACCTAGTTTTCCCTATTATCAAATTCACTGTTATTAACTGAAGTCCACACTTTATTCATATTTCCTTAGTTTTTACCAGGTGTCCTTCTGATGTTCCAGAATCCCATTCAAGTTACAATATTACATTTAGTCCTTATGTCTCCTTAGGCTCTCTCAGCCTGTGCCAGTTTATTAGACTTTGTTTTTGATGACCTTGGCAGTTTTGAGGAGTTCTCATCAGGTATTTTGCAGAATATCACTCAATTCGGTTTTATCTGATGTGTTTCTCATGATTAGCTGGAGTTATGGGTTTTAGGAGGAAGACCACAGAGGTAAATTACCATTCTAGCCACATCATATGAAGGGGTCATGCTATCATCATGCCTTAGCATTGTTGATGCTAACCTTAATTAACTGGCTGAGAGAGTGTTTATCAGGTGTCTCCATTATAAAGTCACTTTTTCCCCCCCATGCATACTCTACTTTTTGGAAGGAAGTCATTATGTACAGCGCATACCTAAGGGGTTGGAAGTTGTGTGCCACCTCCTTAAGAGGGAAAAAAAATCTATAAAAATTATTTGGAATTTTTCTATATGGGATATTTGTTCTCTCCCATTAATTTATTTCAGTATGGTCTCATGGATTTTTGAAATACTTTGAGTTACAATGCCATACTATGTTGTTCATTTTGTTGTTCAAACTGTTTCTGCTTTGGCCATTGGGAGCTCTTTCAGTACTCTGACGTTACCACAGTGTTGTGGTTTTGGTTTTTGTTTTTGTTTTTAGCATTTCCTTATATTCTGGCACTATAAGATGCTCTAGGCTCATCTATTATTTTTCCTGTTCCATTCCTAGAATCAGCCATTTCTCTAAGAAGCCCTGGTTCCTTTTCTTGGGAGATGATAATAGAAATCAAGATTTGGGCATTGAGTATGCTCATTGCTCCAGAAGAGTCATTATTTCCAGGCCCTCTCAGCTGACAAAGCAAGAAAATATGTGTGTGTACTAAAACATGTATAATACATGTCCATATCTATAAATATTTCCACGTGTACCATTTGTATCTCTAACAAACTAAACATGAGTTCATACTAATGGACAAATTCTTAGATAATCACCACCTTTCGAGACTAAACCAGGAAGAAATAGAAAACATAAACAGACCAATCACAAGCACTGAAATTGAAACTGTGATTAAAAATCTTCCAACAAACAAAAGCCCAGGACCAGGTGGCTTCACAGGCGAATTCTATCAAACATTTAGAGAAGAGCTAACACCTATCCTTCTCAAACTCTTCCAAAATATAGCAGAGGGAGAAACACTCCCAAACTCATTCTACGAGGCCACCATCACTCTGATACCAAAACCAGATGAAGATGCCACAAAGAAAGAAAACTACAGGCTAATATCACTGATGAACATAGATGCAAAAATCCTCAATACTAGCGAACAGAATCCAACAGCACATTAAAAGGATCATACACTATGACCAAGTGGGGTTTATCGCAGGAATACAAGGATTGTTCAATATACCCAAATCAATCAATGTGATACACCATATTAACAAATTGAAGGAGAAAAACCATATGGTGATCTCAATAGATGCAGAGAAAGCTTTCAACAAAATTCAACACCCATTTATGATAAAAAAAAAAAACCCTCCAGAAAGTTGGCATAGAGGGAACTTTCCTCAACATAATAAAGGCCATATATGACAAACCCACAGCCAACATCATCCTCAATGGTGAAAAACTGAAACCATTTCCACTAACATCAGGAACAAGACAAGGTGGCCCACTCTCACCACTCTTATTCAACATAGTTTTGGAAGTTTTAGCCACAGCAATCAGAGAAGAAAAAAATAAAAGGAATTCAAATTGGAAAAGAAGTAAAGCTGTCACTGTTTACATGCTACTATACATAGAGAATCCTAAAGATGCTACCACAAAACTACTAGAGCTAATCAATAAATCTGGTAAAGTAGGATACAAAATTAATGCACAGAAATCTCTTGCATTCCTATACACTAATGATGAAAAATCTGAAAGTGAAATTAAGAAAACACTCCCATTTACCACGGCAACAAAAAAAACATAAAGTATCTAGGAATAAACCTACCTAAGGAGACAAAAGACCTGTATGCAGAAAATTATAAGACACTGATGAAAGAAATTAAAGATGATACAAAACGATGGAGAGATATACCATGCTCTCGGATTGGAAGAATCAACATTGTGAAAATGACTCTACTACCCAAAGCAATCTACAGGTTCAATGCAATCCCTATCAAACTACCAATGGCATTTTTCACAGAACTAGAACAAAAAATTTCACAATTTGTATAGAAACATAAAGGACCCCAAATAGCCAAAGCAATCTTGAGAAAGAAAAACGGAGCTGGAAGAATCAGGCTCCCTGACTTCAGACTATAGTACAAAGCTACAGTAATCAAGACAGTATGGTACTGGCACAAAAACAGAAATAGAGATCAATGGAACAGGATAGAAAGCCCAGAGATAAACCCACGCACATATGGTCACCTTATCTTTGATAAAGGAGGCAACGATATACAGTGGAGAAAAGACAGCATCTTCAATGAGTGGTGCTGGGAAAACTGGAAAGCTACATGTAAATGAATGAAATTAGAACACTCCCTAACACCACACACAAAAATAAACTCAAAATGGATTAAAGACCTAAATGTAAGGCCAGACACCATCAAACTCTTAGAAGAAAACAGGAAGAACACTCTCTGACATACATCACAGCAAGATCCTTTTTGACCCACCTCCTAGAGAAATGGACATAAAAACAAAAATAAACAAATGGGACCTAATGAAACTTCAAAGCTTTTGCACAGCAAAGGAAACTATAAACAAGATGAAAAGACAACCCTCAGAATGGGAGAAAGTATTTGCAAATGAAGCAACTGACAAAGGATTAATCTCCAAAATCAAAGACAAGGCAGTGGAACTCAACCAGAGTAGTAAAAAGAAAAAAAGAATTTTAACAAGTGAAGATAGCTTAAGGAACTTATGGAACAATATTAATTGAACTAAGATTTGCATCATAGGGCTCCCAGAAGGAGGAGAAAGAGACAAAGGAGCAGAAATCTTATGTGAAGAAATAATGACTGAAAACTTCTTAAACCTGGGGAAGGAAACAGACATCCAGATCCAGGAAGCCCAGACAGTTCCAAATAAGAGGAACCCAGAGAGACCCACACCAAGACACATTATAATTAAAATGTCAAAAGATAAACAGAAGGAGAGAACATTAAAAGCAGGAAGAGAAAAATAACTTGTTATATACAAGAGAACCCCTTTAAGACTAGCAGCAGATTCTTCAGCAGAAACTTTGCAGGCCAGAAGAGTGGCCTGATGTATTAAAAGTGATGAAAGGAAAGAACTTCCAATCAAGAATACTCTACCTAGTAAGGTATCATTCAATAGAGAAGAGGAGATGAAAAGTTTTCCAGACAAGCAAAAGCTAAAGGATTTCATCACCTCCTAACTGGCCTTGCAAGAAATGTTAAACAGATTTCTTTGAGTTGACAAGAAAGGGTGCTAACTAGTAACCTATGAAAGAATAAATCTCACTGGAAAGGCAAATATATAGTTAAGGTAGTGAATTAATCACTTTTAAAGCTAGTATAAAGGATAAAAGACAAAAGTAGTAAAAATAGCTATGTTTACAATAATTAATTAAGGAATACACAAGGTAAAAAGATATAAAATGTGACATCGATTGTTTGCATACAAGTATGTATGCTTACTTCAGCCTTAAATTTAATTGTTTAAATTTAGACATTTGAAAGTGTGGTTTAAATGGGCTAAAGGATACAGAAATGTTATTTAACCACAAAGTCTAGATTAAGATCCTGACCTAGAAGTGTGGTGGTACTGGATTGCACTGAATACTTTTCATTACATGCCGCTCTCTGACATGCCGTTTTTTCTTCTAATCCAATCAGTTTCCTAAGTAAGGGCTTTGAAATAAACTTATTTCTTAACATAATTCACTTAAGTTGGGGGCTTTGAAATAAGTGAATTATGATCAAGTAGTGATTCTCCCCACTCTCATACAGAAGGCCTTAATAATTTAAATCTAATAAATTTTATATTTTTCAGAAAATATGAGCATTGTTAACCTCACTTAAAATTAGCCCATATTTTATTCTAAAAGTAAGACTGAGATCCACAGCACTAACACAAATATATTACAACTAACATTCTAATCTAATGAACAGAACCATTTTGTGGTTCTACTACTTCCAAACATAAAGATTTAAATTTTTTGTATGGTTAAATATAGACCCTTAGAGTGTTCCCTGGATAATTCCTTATATTCTAATTCATAATCAAACTATCACAACTGACTGTGTTGTGGAACCTACCAAGTTTAAAACTGTACTTTTAATCTCTACTGTATTTAATAAGCATTTATTGAGCAATTATTACGTTCAGAGTGTTACAGATCATCTTTGCCTTTAAGGGCTCACATTATATTTGGATTAACAGCACACTTGTAAGTACAGAGAAAAATAAAGAACAATACGGGGAGAAGGTGCCAAAAGCCAAGAGTACATCAGGTCATATGTTCTAAAGCAACTCAGAGGAAGGAGATAACCATGCTTCATAGAAGAAGAAAGGAGCATCCTATTTTGCCCTTAAATACAGTTAACTCTACCAGTGCTTTCTATGTAATGAACATTGTGCAAAGCTATCCACCACTTTTTATTACCTTGAGAGAAATACAGAAAAACAGAGATTGGACATGACTCTTATAGCCAAATGTGAGGTAAGTAGCAGACTAGAAAAGCAGTCTATCAAGAGCATGATTTTCAAGTAACAGACCAGTAAAAATAAAGATCAAACAAAATTGTATACAAGAAAGCTCAGTATGGTACGTAAACACGGATCTAGTTGTCAGGGACATTGGGGTTCGATCTGAACATCCATTTGTTGTTCAGATATACCACACGGGAAAACTATTTCACCTTACGTTTCTCATTGTCCTCGTGTGTTATGTTTTCAGCTCTAAAATACCACGGTTCAACAGTAAATCACTAGAGGCTTTGACTGGGGAGAGGGACGTGAAAAAGAAATGGCAAGCATATATGGTGGAGGAGGGCGTCTGGAGGGAAAGAGAACAATTAGTAGAACATTGTAATACGTCATGCTTAAAGAACAGTTTAGCTTATGATGGTGTGCTTTATTTAATATCCTGTTAACGTACGTTTTCTTCAATGGATATTTTCTGACGCTGTTTATGATTTGAGATACATAAAGTTCATATTTTAGTTTGTCTCTTCAGTTTCACAACTCTGTATTTTTAAACAAGTTGACCTTAATTTTAATTGTGAAATATCTTTGTTCTCCTTTATAATGGCCTAGCCTACTTTCCATCCAACAGATACTTACAGTTGAATTTTAGATCACTGTAATTTTATTACTTTGCCTACTTCTTTGAAGCCACCTTATACTTTTAAATACAATCCCATTTTTTTCTATTTCTGTTTTTTATTGTTTCTAGGTTTTCACAATGACAACGTGAATAAAGAACTACGTATGAATTACATACAAAACAGACATTGCTTAACAAATATGTATCAATATGTGCCCGAATTTTGGTTTTGCTTCATAAACTGTTTAAAATGGTTATAATTTATACTTCACTACTAATTATTAATTTTTTTGAATTTTTATTTATTTTTTATACAGCAGGTTCTTATTAGTTATCCATTTTATACATATTTGTGTATATACGTCAATCCCAATCTTCTTTTTTTTTTTCGCGGTACGCGGGCCTCTCACTGCTGTGGCCTCTCCCATTGCGGAGCACAGGCTCCGGACGCGCTGGCTCAGCGGCCATGGCTCCCGGGCCCAGCCGCTCCGCGGCAGTGGGATCCTCCCGGACGGGGGCACGAACCCGCGTCCCCTGCATCGGCAGGTGGACTCTCAACCACTGCGCCACCAGGGATGTCCAATCCCAATCTTCTTAATTTCCCTAATGAATTCCATTTTTTTGAACTGATTTCTTTGTTTTAACTTTATTCATTCCAGATAATAAAATACCATCTGTTTCTTATCATTTTATTAAAGATGCTTTGTATTTAAAATCACCAAACAATCCTTCCCTGTTTATCATGATTCTGTGCATTAAAAAAAAAAAAAAACTTCCAGTTATTCCCTAGAAGGTAGAGCATTTTGTGAATTCATAACCCAGAAAACATATAGAAAATTAAGCCCCACTTAAGTCACTTGTTTTCTATCTAGTGTTTAGGCTGTTAAGTTGGTAAATAATCTGTCCTCTATTTCTACAACAGGGGTAAGTAACTTTTTTTTTCTGGGAAGGAATAAAGAGGAAGGATTTTAGGTTTTGTGAGCTATATGGTCTCTGTTGCAACTACTCCATCCTGCCATTGTAGAATGAAAGCAGCCACAGACAATACACAGAATGGGTGTGGGTGTAGGTCCAATAAATAATACTTTAGTCTGTCACCTTTTTAAAATAGATTTGGTCCACAATTTGCCGATCCCTATTCTACAATATCAAATATTTCATAATTTTTTCTGTAAATATTATTTCCTATTTCAAAATAAAATGAGAAAATGTTTACCCACGAAATTATTTTTATATTATAAATGTGAAAATTGTATTACTAGTATAATTTAGCACTCTCATATATCAGACATCCTTGCAAAACATGAAGTCATTGCTTGATTTGAAAAAGATTTATTTAATCTTTTACACGATGACAGTTTTACTGTCTAAATAGGAGTGAACAAAAAAAATTAATCTTTTCAGGAGTTGAAAGGCTGAAATTCCACAACTGATTTTGATTGCCTTTCCTTCTAGCATAAACGGGAATGGGAAAGGCTCTGGATCACTTACATGTATATTTCACAAGCCTGGGTGTAGTGGTAGAAACAAACAGAGGTAGTATCTGTACTGGTGAGAGATCATTTTGAGGAAAATGCAGAAGTACAGTCAAGCAAGTTCAAATAAACAAAGAATTCATCATAAAAATATAGGAGAATCACACTGAACAGAAAATTGTAGAAACTATAACTGAGCCTCGTGGCAAATTATAAAATCATCAAAGATGTATCCTCTCAATTTCTCTTTCTGACCACAGCTTTCCATCTGTGCTTCTTTATTACATCTGTTCCACTGCCCTCTCTGAAGACTGCTCATGTCTGAAAAGTTTTTAATGTTTGCTCCTTCATACATTTGACATGTGCACATTTTCTGGCTTGTCAGATTCTGGATCTTACTTTACCAGATCTTTCAGTTTGGGTGTTCACTGTCTCCCAGCTACAATGACTATCCCTTAATCAGAGATTCTGATTGCCTGCTGGCTGGCAATGGATTGCCTGGCTTTGAGTTAGTTTCTCCCGGTTCAAAACAGTTATAATCAGAAAGGGTAGCGTCATGTGACCTGATGCCAAAATCAAAGCCATTCTAGTTTAAATAAATTTCCTGAGTAGAAGCTGAGGGCAATGAAGGAAAATATACTGACATCTCTACTATACCCTGAGAAATAACATTCCCACAGTTGGGGGAGTTACTATTCTTGAAATTAAAAGAACTCTTTTAATAGTAGGGTTCATAAGAGAGAACGATTCTTGAACATTAGTCGATAGCTGAGAGGCCTGTGTGCTGGGTGGATAAGCACATGATCATTAAACTTTCCCAGAATGATCACAGACCTAGGGGATGAGAGGAAAGCTGTGATCCAGGGTCAAAATCTTGATTTGAGAGGATGGCGAGGTGCTTAGTAGGTGACAACAAGGAGCAGGCTTTCTTCTGAGAAGATGACATAATGATGGGGAAGTGACATTGAGGAGAGTGTTGGGGACTGTGAAAAAATAAGTAGCCTACACTTCAGTTTTAAGAGGAAGAGTACCTTAGTGGAGACCTAAGTACATCCAAAGAATCTTCTAGTCATAATAAAGTGGTTTCAGTCCTCTGTAGCTCTTGCTTTTTCTTGGACAAACTATCTCATTTCCTGCAAATGCTTTCCCCAACTTACTCATCCTCACTACTACACACACACTGTATAAAATAAACAACAGGGACCTACTGTATAGCACGGGGAACTATGTTCAATATCCTGTAATAACCTTTAATGGAAAAGAGTCTGAAAAAAACATATATGTATAAATGAAACCAACACAACATTGTAAATCAACTCTACTTCAATTTTTAAAAATCCTCAAATTTGGACAGAAACAGACAGAAATAGAGATTATAGACAATCTGTGTAAATCAAAGGAATATCCAAACTGGTAACAGGAATAATGTTCAATTCTTGAACGCAGTACCTGCAAAATCAAGTTATTAAAATAGATCATCAGAATCTGTGTTTTCAAATTCTAGCTACAATTACAGCAATTGAGAGGAAGACATATGGACTGAAGCTGATAAGACTGTTGAAGCTATTACTAATACTGAATTAACAGAAAATTTTGGATGCTGACAAAAATCCTCAGAACCAGAATAAGGTCAAGAATGAACTGCTAATTTTTTAATCCAAAGACCAGGTCTTATTTTCCATGACTTCTCCTTTGCCATAAAACAATGTTCAGTTTCCCTTATTCTTGATGCTCTCTCCCACAAATTTCATAGACCACAAGTCTTTGAAGTTTCCCCCATCTCTCTGACTTAGCTCTTTAATGGCTTCTTCTGCCTCATTCTTTTTTAGAATACAGTCATCTCTTGGTATCTACGGGGGATTGATTCCAGGGCAGCCATAAATAGCAAAATCTGCAGATGGTCAAGTCCCTTATATAAAATGGTGTAGTATTCCATATAACCTATGCACATCATCCCGTATAGTTTAAATCACCTCTAGATTATTTATAGTACTTAATACAATGTAAATATTATGTAAATAGTTGCTGGCACATGGAAAATTCAAGTTTTGCTCTTTGGAAATTTCTGGATTTTTTTCCCCAAATATTTTCAATCCATGGTTGGTTGAATCTGCAGATACAGGGGGCTGACTGTATTTGCTTTCCCCAGAACCCATGCTTTGTATTTCTTTCCCTCCATCCTTGTTTTCTGAAACAATATCATTGATCATTATGATTTCTTTTCTCTTCTATAGGCTAATAACTCATAAGTCTTTATTTCTAGGCACAATCTTGGTTCTCAATGCCAGAAATATTTAAGTTGTTATTTATTTGCCACTTTTTACCCATTAGAAACCAGAATACTACACTCAATACATTGAATACTAAACTCATTTTTTTGCTCCTATTCTTCTTAGGTTCTGTATCCTGTTTATTGAACTCAGCTTTGTCTCTGTCAATCAAGTCAGAACTCTCAGAGCAACTCTAGACCTCTCCAGCTCTTCCAATGCCACATGTATCCTTGCCAGTTTCCCCTCCTTTAATAGCTGTCAAATCTTCTCCCTGTCTTTATGCTATAGTCACAGCCTAGATCATCAGTCTTGTATCACCTAGAGCAGGGATGTCCAATAGAAATATAAGGCAAGCCACATTCATAATTTTTAAAAAACTTTGGTAGCCACGTTAAACAAGTTAAAAGGAAACCGATGAAATTACTTTTAATCGTACATCTTGTTTAACTCAATATCATTTTCAAAACATAGTATCAAAGATTATTAACAGGATATTTTACATTCTCTATTTAAATTGTTTCATTGGCACCCAGTGTATATTTTACACTGGTCAGCACATATATCTCAATTCTGACTGAGGCATTTCAAGTACTCAGCATCCAAATGTGGCTGGTGGCTACCATATGGATAGCATATATCTAAACTATTGGAATTGCTTTTCCACCTCCAGGCCCATCCTCCACAATACTACTACTGGAGGGACATTTCTAACATGCAAATCTGATCTTTATACTTTTATGTTTCATATATTTATCCATGGCTTATAGGACAAAGTCAAACCTTCCTTTCCTGTCTCCCATAATCCTCTATATTCCCATACCTTTGTTCTTTCCTCATTTGTTAAGTCCTGACTCATGTTGCCATCGAGTTTACTGATCTTCAATCTAGTGACGTTGTATCTCTCCGCAGTTCTTCAAATATTCTTGCTGTTCCCTTTCTCTAGGAGGTTTTATCTTCTTCTTCCTCTTTTCTGAGAACTTCTACTTAACCTACTGATTTATAAAATTATATTCTGTGAAGCCTTCCATGAGCTCTGACTATTCTCCTGGGCCTAACAACTCAGTGTTTCTCCATAGTACCTTAACCATTGCTGAAAAAGACCACTTAGAATACTATAAAAAAGTACTTTTTTGGCATGTGCCTTTCGTCTAGGCTTTGAAAGTCTTGAGGGCCGAGAGGCTGCCTTAGTTATCTTTGTACCCCCAGGGTACACAACAGAAGATCGATAAATCTGGGCAGAATAACGAAAAACTTTAAGGATATTCTGAGAAATATGTCACCAATTATGAAATCATAGGATTCACAAGTAGCCCACGATATACCAGTCTCTCAATTTGTGTATTGTATACGGCTTCCCCATTTTCAGGACGCAATTCACAGCCACAGACTTGTTCTGAATTAAATGAGAATGAAGACATGGAGACTCATGGTCTCCCACCAGAATTCTGGAGCCTACTCTAATCCTCACAGGGTACTACACACCCTCTAGAAAGCACACACAGTTACCAACTAAAACATACACATGTACACACAGTTACGTTCTATCCAGGCCCTGCTCTGAACATTCCCTACAAACTTTCTCTTGTCTGCCAGCAGCTGCTAAAGACATAAGGCCTCCAACCACCTGTCTCAGAATTGCACACTCGTGTTAACTGGGGTTAGAGAGAGCAGTGTGGGTGAGTTTAGAATATGAATGTCATTTGTGCAATATGCAGATCATCTTTCCAGGGATGGGTGATCAGGCAAGAGTAAAGCCTCCAGTGAGATATTCATCCAGGTATGTCTACACGTTTAAAAACTTCATACAGAGCCCACATAAAGACTAGTAGCCAGAGGGAGAATTCAGCATGCAGGAAGTCTTCTGGGCGTGATCCATTCTGTCTCCACTGCTACAATAATATAACAAACAGCCACAAAACTTCAGTGTCAAACAAATATTAACATGAGTTCAGCTCAGGAGTCTGCAGGGATGATCTGATCTGGACTCAACATATCTTGACGGAACTTGTCCCTCTGTCTGTGATAAGCTGCGAGTTGGCTAGGAAGCTCTGCTGACCTTGGTTGGGATCATCAGCATTTCTGGAGGTTGGCTGGCTGTTGAATCATCTTAGGAGAGCCTTGGCTGGGATGACGGGACAACTCGGTTTAGCTTCCTGTGTCTCATCCCACAACAAGCTAGCCCAGGCAAGACCCTCTCATGATGACGACGAGGACAGAAAACAGCAAGCAAAAAAACACGAATGCCTTCCAAAAATCTTCTTGCAACGTACTTGCGAACATACTTTTGACTAAAGCAAACACGTGGCCAAGCCCAGTGCCAGAGCTGGAGAATACTACAGGGCATGTGTAGGAGGAAGAGTGAATGAATGCAGCCATTAATGCACTAATTCCAACACACAGGAAAGTATATATATAACCAGACCAACTTGATGGTTGGAAGACAGTTTACTGAAAGTGTACCTGAATTTTTTTGTGTGGAATATGTATTTTAATTTTGATGTTTAAACCTAAAAAATGGTTAGTCCTTCAAGAGGTAACATGGTTCTGCTTTGAGTTTTATCAGCAATGCCTAGACAGAGTAAATGGTCTTGTAGATCTCGGAGTAGAGAGGAAGTTTAGGCCCAGGCACTACAGTGGAGAAGCCAGGGAAGAAGGTAAGCTGATGAAACCCTCATTGTGAGCTAAGGCTAAAGTGTGACATCGGTGGTGGTGAGATGTCCCACTCAACCCGACTACCTACTCTGATGCCTTTCAGCTCTACTTTAGTAAGCTATGGAATCTTTATTTTGACAGCTCTGAAAAACGAAAAACACTAGCTATTTCCAAGATGAGGAAACATTCATATTTTCTGGATTTTGGTGTATCAATGGAATGTGCCTCTGATGAACGAAAACATAACCCAAATACCACTTCTGCAATTTTCAGAGTAATGTATCTGGAGAAAACGCATCCGGACTCAATAGTAATTTATCCTGAACTTAACTTTGCATGTTTTCCTTTGTAATAGTGTAGATTCTGTGACTGAACATTAATCGAACTTTCACTGAAAGGATTATAACTGGAAGTAGGAAAACTAAAGACTTGGTGGGTTTTTTTCTCCTCATGGTTATCAGCAGGCAGACACGCTTGTGGTCTCCTTGACTGCTCTATTGGTGGAGATGCTCATGATCTAAATCCAACAGATGCTCAGAAGCACAGCGCAAGTTAAAATGTGCAACCAGCAGAAATGAAAACAATCGTGGGCCGTTTGACACACGCAAAGAGAACTCTTCCTATGATTAGAGACAATTACCAATGTTGGGAGATCAAAAGCAGCTCTTTTTGGTCCTCGAAAAGCTAAATATAAACTGTAAACAGACACCAGCAGGTACACTAAACTTACAAGATGCATAATTTCTTGAGAAGGGGCCGAGACACTTCATAGCTATCTGTCTCCTTAGCATTCCGTGTACACTTTTCAAAGTATACCTTAAATAAATCATTTGCTGCATACAGTTTCTAGCAGCATAATTTATGTTTCCTGGATATAGACATTCATTTCTTGTAAAAAAAAAGAATAGAACCACGGTGAACATCTACAAAATGAAAAACAACTTTCCTCTATAAACATGTCCCCAATGGATTGCTTCACATGAGGGTCTAACTTTTAAAATAAAATTTGCATTTTAGGGACTTCCCTGGTGGTCCAGTGGTTAAGACTCCACACTCCCAACGGAGGGGGCACGGGTTCGATCCTTGGTCGGGGAACTGAGATCCCACATGCCACACAGCATGGCCAAAAAAAAAAAAAAAAAAAAACCAACCATTTTAGCATTACAGTAGAAACATGAAACCACCAAAAAGGGATACAGCACAACCTCTATTTTGCACTCCTATTTAAGCCCTGTCTTAATTTAACTGGGTTATTTAATTTCCACAGATATTTTAAATCTACTTCCCAATTTTATATCTAGTACAAAGAACTCATACAGTTCTTTCTGAATTTTATTTATTTATTTTTGTATACAGGTTATTAGTTATCCATTTTATACATATTAATATATACATGTCAATCCCAATCTCCAAATTCATCCCACCCCCACCACCACCACTCCCCCCTGCCACTTTCCCTCCTTGGTGTCCATACGTTTGTTCTCTACATCTGTGTCTCTATACTAAAAAAATATTTAATAACTTGGGCTTTAGCTGTCATTGAAACTATCTGCAAATGGAAAGTTTTGCAAACTAAATATATATATATTTATCTTCATTTTCCTTTCTCATAGAATAAAGCATCTTTATTTGTTTTGTACCCATAGTAAGGCAGATGAGATTATTCTTAGAACATTCAGGATTACTCCTGGAACTGTTCTCCTCAAACTATGTGGTCTGCATGGGAAGAGATTCATTTTTTTTTTAACATCTTTATTGGAGTATAATTGCTTTACAATGGTGTGTTAGTTTCTGCTTTATAACAAAGTGAATCAGTTATACTTATAGATCTATCCCCATATCTCTTCCCTCTTGCGTCTCCCTCCCTCCCACCCTCCCTATCTCACCCCTCTAGATGGTCACAAAGCACTGAGGTGATGTCCCTGTGCTATGTGGCTGCTTCCCACTAGCTATCTATTTTACATTTGGTAGTGTATATATGTCCGTGCCACTCTCTCACTTTGTAAAAGATTCATATTTAAAAGAGAATTGGAGTACTCAAGGAAAGGGAGAAATAAGTACCAGGCAGGTAATCAAGAATACCTTGCAGGTAACTTGGATTTTGCTTGTTTGTAATGAGACTCAAAGGAGCTTTGTAAGCAACTATATATTCTCCTCAAATGTAATTTATGGCCTCCCCATTTCCTATAGGATAATTGCTCAACTTCCTAGTATAAAATCCAGTCTTTCTCCAATAACGCCCTGGCCTGCATTTTAAAATTCCTCCTCTTTCCACACATCCTCTGGTGACACTGGATTATTCACCCCCCATCAAGCATATTTAGTTTTCTGACTCCAAAAACTTTCCTGTGAAGCTGTCCTTTTCTCCTTACCCCCTCTATTTAGAGACCACCTTAGGGGCCAAATCAGAGGTCAACTATTTGGGGAAACCCTACCTAAACCCCACAGGTATATTTAAAGACAATCGTATCTGTCTTCCCAGAACACTGTAAATTGAACTTTATCAATTTTAACCTTGACTTGTATGCCATTATCTGCATATCCATTCTTCCAGCTAGATGTTAAGATGTTTATGCTACTTCCAGCTTGTGTAGGCCCCAAACACAGGGTCTTGTTCACAAGTATTCCATAATCCATGATGATATTAAGAATTTAAATGCTTGTTTAGAGCAGAGGGTAAGTAAACTGTAGCCCAAGGGAAGATCACGTATTTCTGTAACTAAAGTTTTATTGGAACGCACCCATTCATTTATGTACTTTTGTTATGATAAAAACCATATGGTCTGCAAACTTAAAATATCTATTCTCTGTCTCTTTATGGGAAAATTTTGCTGACACCTGGGGTTTGGAACAATCTAGACTAGTACAGTCATGGGAATAAATAGTATATACTTGGGTGTACAGTGTGTTAACTTAGTCTAGGCACTATTTAATACACCGAGTGCCAAATTAATAAGTAATACATTGTGATGGCCAGTTTTATGTGTCAACGTGACTAGGATACAGTCGCTTGGTATTCATTCAAACACTTATAAATATTTCTGCAAAGTTATTGTGTATCAGTAATTAAAGTCCATAATAAGGTGATGTTAAGTAAAGGAGATTATGCTTGACCTCTAGGTAGCCCTAATTCAATTTGTTGAAAGGCCTTAAGAGAAGAGCCAAAATTTAAGAAAAAACTTCCAGGCAACCTTTTTCAGGTGGCCTGTCAGACAGATTTCAGACTGAACTAGCCAGCACCACAACTGCATAAGCCAATTGCTTGCAATAAATCCCTTAATACGTATCTCTTATTGGTTATATTTCTTTGGTTGAATCTTGACAGATAACGTGTACCTTTGTGACCTAAAGAAGTTAAACTCCTTTACTGGAATGAGCTTTATTTTTAATAACAGGAAAGATGTATTGAAACATGTTTAAACCTTTATATAGGAGGCTTGAGTAGTATTATTATCAATATTGTCTTGACCTGATAGAAAGACATTAAGATCTTTTTTCACTTGGCCACCTATTTCAATCCATTATGCAAGTCTCATTTCTTTTATTTGAATGTGGGCAATGTTAACTTATTACTAATGAAAAATTATTCAAGTCTTAAAATCCTATATATTCCTCCTAACTGTGACATCCAAAAGATACACTACTTTTCATTGGTGGCAAAGGTTACTTCCTATTTTATTAGTACTGCCTGAATGCTCAGGTGGGGGGATAGGTGGGAGTCAAGCCAAATCAAAAGAGGGAAAAAATACAAAAACTCATTTTTATTTCTGTAATCTTTTGTTTGGATACATCAGTATTGTACTTCCTTTTATGTGTAAAGAACTTGACTTTGCTTATTAAATAACCTTCCTTTATCATTGAGAGCAAAGACCTGAAATATTGTTCTTTCAAGACTTCTACTTTGCAAGTAAGTTCCCCTCATCCTCTGACTCTCCACAGAATTCAATATTCACAGTATTCATAGAGCACTATTCTCTCCTGCAGAATCCAAAATATAACATTGCAGGGATATGGGCTATGGTATTAGACCAAAGATCTATTTGACAAATAAAGTGACAGTTTCTAAACATAAAAATTTTGTATTTATTTTTCAGGCAAAATAAATTTGAATCTATGGTTTTTATTTTTAAAGAAGGGTATCCAATGTGTTTGAAATTAACTGCATCTTATACAGTTCTTCATCTTATACGAAATATCACTGAATTAGCCGTCAAATTTCCTGGGACCTCAGCTTGATTTCTAAAATTATTGCCTGTAAGATTGGGCCAGTTACTTAACATTCACATATCTGATTCTCCTATGTGTAAATCAGGATGATACATTTTTTTGTTTCTCTCCACAGTGTTATTTTCAGAATCAAAAGAAATAATCAAGGTAAAGTTGCTTTGAGAACTGTAATGCAAAGGTAATGTTATTTTGAGGGGCACTGTCAAAGAACCTTTTGAGAATGTGATAAAAACTATGGGCATTTTCCAAAACGCCCATATTACCATACACATGAAATTTTGCTCATAAGCATAGTATGTTCACAATCCACTAGAACCCTATCCTACAGCCAGTCCATGGAACCTTATTTAGAACTCCTCCTTAAAAGTGCTATGCTGATTTAATAGAGTATTATTTTATATAGATATACAATATTATAAGATATCTGAAATAAATGTTACATATTTGTTTTCTCCAGTATTATTAATTTTATTTTTGACAGATTTCTTTACCATATTATTCAACTGCTAACTATCAATTTTTTTCCCACCACTTACCCTTTGGGTAGGTGATAAGCATATTGCCTGCTACAGTGTAATAAGCAACTAGAGAGTAAAACACTACTCCAAGACAAAGGTGCCATATGAGAATGCTCTTTTAAGCTTTACAAACTAAAGGGGAAGAAGAGAAACGCATATCACATTGCCCATAGATTCACAGTAGTTTTTAATAGGTTTTTGCTTTGGGGACAAAAATCATTTTTATTTGGAAGTAGCCAATCTACCATTGGTTGTTTCAAGTCAAGGTCCTCTTTTGATCTAAATACGTACCATTAAGCCTACAACATATTCAACCTTAACTACGCTGTTTATTTGAACTTTTATTGAGAGGCAACTGGGAAACCTTTCAAAATACAGGCAAGGCAGATGAAAAAACTCACATAAGAAAGAATAATGAAAAGCAATACTTCCTATTATAGCCATAAAGTCCACAGTTATATTTCTTTTTTTAGCAGAACTTCCCAAAATGATGAACATGAGCAAAATACTCCTCTATGATATTCTGCTTGTCTGTTCCTGTGTTGAGTACCACTGAAACTGAGAGGATTTTGACGTAGGCACTCAATCCTTCAGTCAACACACGATCACAGACACACACACATATACTCATCTAGAATTTTTTTTTATGGGTTAGGTTGGGGGGCTCAGGAGAGAAGATTGGAAAGATAGGCAAGTGCAGAAAATGAAGGTCCCTGTACCCATACAAAGGAACTCGGATCATGTCCTGAAGGAATGGCTCTCCACTGAAGAGCTTTCAGCACGGGTTGTCAATTTTTTTTTTTTTTGAGATATAGGTGACATACATTATTATTTAGTTTCAGGTGTACTACATAGTGATTTGACATTTACATACATTACAATATTATTGACCACATTCTTTACACTGTACATTAAATACACAAGGCTTATTTATTTTTACAATTGGAGGCTTATACCTCTTAATCCCCTTTATCTATTTGGCCCCCCCCATCCCCTTACCATCTGAAAACTCCTATTTATTCTCTATGAATCTGTTTTCATTTTTTGTTTTTAAAATGCCACATATAAGTAAGATGATACAGTATATATCTTTGTCTGACTTATTTCAGTTAGCATAATACCCTGTAGATCCATCCATGTTGTTGCAAATGGCAAGATTCCTTTCTTTCTTTTTTTACTTTTCATTGCATATATATACCACACCTACTATACCCATTCATCTATTGATGTACACTTAGGTTACTTCCCTATCTTGGATACTGTAAATGATGCTGCAATGAACTTTAGGGTATATATATATAGTCAAATTAGTGTTTTTATTTTCTTCAGATAAATACCCAAAGTGAAATAGCTGGATCATATACTAGTTTTATTTTTAATTTTTTGAGGAAACTCCATACTGTTTTCCATAGTGGCTTCACCAACTTACAATCCCACCAATAGTGCACAAGGGTAGCATCTTTAGGATTTTCTTTCTATAGTATTATGTCATCTGCAAACAGTGACAGTTTTACTTCGATTCTAATTTGGATTTCTTTTATGTCTTTTTCTTTTCTGATTGCTGAGGTCTCTCTCTTTTTTTTTAAATTCATTTTTTCCCCTCTGTTCACTTTGACTAATTTCCACTACTTTGTCTTGTAGATCACTGATCTGTTCCTTCCTATCTTCTAATCTACTGTGCATTACTTCTAGTGTGTGTGTGTGTATATATATATTTTTTTAACTGAAATAGAGACTGAGTTTACTTAGACAACACAGTAAATATCTTCTGCATGGCTTTGTATATCAGATTGGCCTAGGCTTAGCAGATAACTTCTGAAATTGGAAATACTTGATAAGTCTACACATGCATCCACAGGTTGGAGTGGGGACATCCCAGGTGTAGTTATACAGATGAACACATACAGGTGAGATTCTTAGCCCTAGGTCATAGGATATTGATTTTGAGTAAAACTCTTATTTAAACGCTTTCTCCCTTACTTCTAGTATATTTTTTATTTCAGTTATTGTCATCTTCATCTCTGTATCTTCTTTATATTTTCTAACTCTTTGTTAAGAACTTCTAATTTCTCATCCTGTTCATCCAATCTTCTCCCGAGTTCTTTCAACATCTTTATGATCATCAACTTAAAGTATTTATCAGACAGATTTCTTATCTCTACTTCATTTAGCTCTTTTTCTGAGGTTATGTCTTGTTCCTTCATTTGGAACATATTCCTCTGTCTCATTCTTTTGCACAATTCTCAGTGTTTATTTCTATGTGATTTTCAAAGTCAGATGTTCTGGGAGCTTGTCTTCCTAGTGCAGGATCCTCAGGCTGGGGAGCCCAATGTAGGGCTCAGACCCTTTGGGGAGGACTGTTATGATTGTGATATTGCACCCATTCACGGGTCACCATCCCTGGGGTGTGGGTCCGGACCATACTCTGCCTCCACCTGTCCCACCCTTCTTGTGGTTCCTTCTTTATGTGTTTAGTTGTAGAAAAGCTTTACTGCCAGTCTTCAGGTCATTTACATAGAGAGTTGCTCTGTAAATAATTGTAATTTTGGTGCGTTGGATGAAAGAGGTGAGCTCATGGTCCTCTTTCTAATCCACCATTTGGTCACGTATTCTAATCTAGAATTTTGATGCAAAGCATTCAAAAATAGAAAAATGTGATAAAAAATATCCAGGTTCCTTCAGGTATACCTTCAGGTATATTCACTGGCTAAGTTTTGCACTTCTAATAATAGTGATGGCCAAGAACACTGTTCTTCAGACCAGGAATAGCAAACAGCTCTTACTGCTCAAGACAAATATATATTACAATTTTCAATTCTCTAAATCTTTTTTTAAGATTTCAAGCATAGCCCAATGGATAATTTTCTTATTTTCTCATTTTTATTACATAAAATGGAAAAACAAAATAGGAAGAAAGTATTAGAAGAAAATATCTTCTTAAACATAAATAATGGTTTAGAAAAGACAGAATAATTATTCAGTTTTACTATTTTCTCATAATTCACCTGAAGTGGCCTATATTCTATTGGTATATATAATATAATAAATATTTGATACGGTGGTAGGCTTATGATGCCAAGTAATAGATCTAGTACTGTAATAAGTGCTGACAAACCTGTGGCAAGTCCAATTCAGATTATGGTATTTAAATACTAATGCAAATTCTTAGATACTATTACTAACTAAAACCACTTATTTCCCTCTCCCACCCCATTTGGACATTTTTGAGCAAAATACAGATACTTTTTCAAGAAACAAAGTTCCTAAATATTTATAGAATGTCATGCATGGGGCATAATTTCTGATTCTTCTCTTCTACTTCTATAGAAAGCAAAACTGCATGCTAAATTGTTGATAAATGAAATTTCTTTTTATCTGATTACCTAGCTTTTTTTTTTTTAAACTTCTGTTTTTGGTGACTACTAATCACTTCTGAAAGATGCTTGGGAATTTTTAAGAAAATATAGCATAACAGTAGAAGACAGAGTTCGCAATCCCAACAGCGCTAGGTAAAGTTCCACTCCAAATGTACTTATGTCTTCAGGCAACCTACATGCAGAGTCGGGGCCAAATCCAAAGCTGAGCCCCTGTGAGCTGTGAGAGCAAAGAGAAAGGGAAATCTCTCCCAGCAGCCTCAGAAGCAGCGGATTAAAACTCCACAATAAACTTGATATACCCTGCATCTGTGGAATACATGAATAGACAACAAATCATCCCAAATTGAGGAGATGGACTTTGAGAGCAAAATTTATTTTTTCCCTGTTTCCTCTTTTTGTGAGTGTATATGTGTATGCTTCTGTGTGAGATTTTGTCTGTATAGCTTTGATTTCACCATTCGTCCTAGGGCTCTATCAGTCCATTTTTATTATTATTACGTTTTTACTTTTCAAAAATTTTTTTCTTAATAATTTTTTATTTTAATAACCATATTTTATTTTATCTTACTTTATTCTATTTTCTTTTATCCTCTTCCTTCCTTCCTTCCTTTCTACTTTTTCTCCCTTTTATTCTGAGCCGTGTGGATGAAAGGCTCTTGGTGCTGCAGCCAGGAGTCAGTGCTGTGCCTCTGAGGTGGGAGAGCCAACTTCAGGACACTGGTCCACAAAAGACCTCCCAGCCCCACATAATATCAAATGGCAAAAATCTCCCAGAGATCTACATCTCAACACCAACAGCCAGCTTCACTCAACGACCAGCAAGCTACAGTGTTGGACAACCTATGCCAAACAACTAGCAAGACAGGAACACAACCCCACCCATTAGCAGAGAGTCTGCGTAAAATCATAAGGCCACAGACACCCCAAAACACACCACCAGATGTGGACCTGCCCACCAGAAAGATAAGATCCAGCCTCATCCATCAGAACACAGGCACTAGTCCCCTCCACCAGGAAGCCTACACAAGCCACTGAACCAACTTTGACCACTGGGGACAGACACCAAAAACAATGGGAACTACGAACCTGCAGCCTGCAAAAAGGAGACCACAAACACAGTAAGATAAGCAAAATGAGAAGACAGGAAATCACACAGCAGATGAAGGAGCAAGATAAAAACCCACCAGACCTAAGAAATGAAGAGGAAACAGGCAGTCTACCTAAAAAAGAATTCAGAATGATAGTAAAGATGGTCCAAAATCTTGGAAATAGAATAGACAAAATGCAAGAAACATTTCACAAGGACCTAGAAGAACTAAAAATGAAACAAGCAACGATGAACAACACAATAAATGAAATTAAAAATACTCTAGAAGGGATCAATAGCAGAATAACTGAGGGAGAAGAACGGATAAGTGACCCAGAAGATAAACTAGTGGAAATAACTACTGCAGAGCAGAATAAAGAAAAAAGAATGAAAAGAACTGAGGACAGTCTCAGAGACTTCTGGGACAACATTAAACGCACCAACATTCGAATTATAGGGGTTCCAGAAGAAGAAGAGAAAAAGAAAGGGACTGAGAAAATACTTGAAGAGATTATAGTTGAAAACTTTCCTAATATGGGAAAGGAAATAGTTAATCAAGTCCAGGAATCAGAGAGTCCCATACAGGATAAATCCAAGAAGAAACACGCCAAGACACATATTAATCAAACTGTCAAAAATTAAATACAAAGAAAACATATTAAAAGCAGCAAGGGAAAAACAACAAATAACACACAAGGGAATCCCCATAAGGTGAACAGTTGATCTTTCAGCAAAAATGCTGTAAGCAGAAGGTACTGGTGGGACATATTTAAAGTGAGGAAGGAGAAAAACCTACAACCAAGATTACCCTACCCAGCAAGGATCACATTCAGACTTGATGGAGAAATTAAAACCTATACAGACAAGCAAAAGCTAAGAGATTTCACCACCACCAAACTAGCTTTACAATAAATGCTGAAGGATCTTCTCTAGGCAAGAAACACAAGAGTAGGAAAAAACCTACAATAACAAACTCAAAACAATTAAGAAATTGGGAATAGGAACATACCTATCGATAATTACCTTAAATGTAAATGGACTAAATGCTCCCATCAAAAGACAGACTGGCTGAATGGATACAAAAACAAGACCCATATATATGCTGTCTACAAGAGACCCACTTCAGACCTAGAGACACATACAGAATGAAACTGAGGGGATGGAAAAAGATTTTCCATGCAAAGGGAAACCAAAAGAAAGCTGGAGTAGCAATTCTCATATCACACAAAATAGACTTTAGAATAAAGACTATTACAAGAGACAAAAGAGGACACTACATAATGATCAAGGGATCATCCAAGAAGAAGATATACCATTGTAAATTTTTATGCACCCATCATAAGAGCACCTTAATACATAAGGCAAATACTAACAGCCATAAAAGGGGAAATCGACAGTAACACATTCATAGTAGGGGACGTTAACACCCCATTTTCACCAATGGACAGATCATCCAAAATGAAAATAAATAAGGAAACACAAGCTTTAAATGATACATTAAACAAGATGGACTTAATTGATATTTATAGGACATTCCATCCAAAAACAACAGAATACACATTCTTCTCAAGTGCTCATGGAACATTCTCCAGGATAGATCATATCTTGGGTCACAAGTCAAGCCTTGGTAAATTTAAGAAAACTGAAATTGTTTCAAGTATCTTTTCTGACCACAATACTATGAGAGAAAATATCAATTACAGGAAAAGTTCTGTAAAAAATACAAACACATGGAGGCTAAACAATACACTACTTAATAACGAAGTGATCACTGAAGAAATCAAAGAGGAAACAAATGACAATGGAGACACGACGACACAAAATCTATGGGATGCAGCAAAAGCAGTTCTAAGAGGGAAGTTTATAGCAATACAATACTACCTTAAGAAACAGGAAACATCTCGAATAAACAACCTAACATTGCACCTAAAGCAATTAGAGAAAGAAGAACAAAAAACCCCCAAAGTTAGCAGAAGGAAAGAAATCATAAAAATCAGATCAGAAATAAATGAAAAAGAAATGAAGGAAACGATAGCAAAGATCAATAAAACTAAAAGCTGGTTCTTTAAGAAGATAAACAAAGTTGATAAACCATTAGCCAGACTCATCACAAAAAAAAAGGGAGAAGACTCAAATCAATAGAATTAGAAATGTAAAAGGAGAAGTAACAACTGACACTGCAGAAATACAAAAGATCATGAGAGATTACTACAAGCAACTATATGCCAATAAAATGCACAACCTGGAAGAAATGGACAAATTCTTAGAAATGCACAACCTGCGAAGACTGAATCAGGAAGAAACAGAATATATGAACAGACCAATCACAAGCACTGAAATTGAAACTGTGATTAAAAATCTTCCAACAAACAAAAGCCCAGAACCAGATGGCTTCACAGGCGAATTCTATCAAACATTCAGAGAAGAGCTAACACCTATCCTTCTCAAACTCTTCCAAAATATAGCAGAGTGAGGAACACTCCCAAACTCATTCTACGAGGCCAACATCACCTTGATACCAAAACCAGACAAGGATGTCACAAAGAAAGAAAACTACAGGCCAATATCACTGATGAACATAGATGCAAAAATCCTCAACAAAATACTAGCAAACAGAATCCAACAGCACATTAAAAGGATCATACACCATGATCAAGTGGGGTTTTTTTTCCAGGAATGCAAGGATTCTTTAATATATGCAAATCAATCAATGTGATAAACCTTATTAACAAATTGCAGGAGGAAAACCATATGATCATCTCAATAGACACAGAGAAAGCTTTCAACAAAATTCAACAGCCATTTATGATAAAAACCCTCCAGAAAGTAGGCATAGAGGGAACTTTCCTCAACATAATAAAGGCCATATATGACAAACCCACAGCCAACATCGTCCTCAATGGTGAAAAAATGAAAGCATTTCCACTAAGATCAGCAACAAGAAAAGGTTGCCCACTCCCACCACTCTTATTCAACATAGTTTTGGCAGTTTTAGCCACAGCAATCAGAGAAGAAAAGGAAATAACTGGAATCCAAATCGGAAAAGAAGAAGTAAAGCTGTCACTGTTTGCAGATGACATGATAC